>NC_090227.1:43555004-43667504 GCF_024489055.1 Chanodichthys erythropterus | reverse complement strand
GTTTACATCACTAACCTCAAGTGATGTCTTATGGCAAAAGAAAGAAAGAAAGAAATAAGAAACCAGAGGGATGGATGAATGGATAAGAATGTCATCAGACTGGAAATAAAAGGGAATTAGGATTGTCTCTGAAGACGACGGGATTAATCCACAACGAATTAAAGGAAAGACAAAGACACAAACACGAGGCTTCAGTGACACACACAGTCTGTCAGCGAACAGAAGCTGATTGAGTGAGAAAGAAACGACTAAAAAAGAAATGAATAGAACAACACGAGCAGAGAGACGACAGGAGCGGAGCGTCTGCTCTCTGGCGCCACCAACCAGCAAACAAGATGATTTACATGAATATATGAATAATTAATAAATAATAGATTCAACCATTTAATAAATGATTACTTTTTACTCTTATTTTACTATATTGCACTAGTACAATTAATATCAATAAATTAAAATAATGTAACTGAAATGCTAACAAACTTCGAAATGGACCAGAAAAGAACTTAATTCGATTTGTTATATTTATTTAAATCATTTATTTAATAAATAAACTGTGTGTGTGTGTGTGTATATATGGTTTTTAATATTATTAATAATAATAATATATTCAAATGATGTAATATAATTGAAATGCATTTAATATAATTTGGAACATGCATTTTGAAATTTCTGAAATCACAAAATAAATTGTCATGAATTAATATATATCACTATATATTACTGTATTGTTATAATACAATTAATATTAATATATTAAAATAATGTAACTGAAATGCTAAAAATATTGCATATATTATTTTTTATTATATATATATATATATATATATATATATATATATACATATTTAATTACATGTTACTGTTATTTTGATTTTTAATATTACAGTTATTGATTGTATTAATATATTCAAATAAATTAATAAAATATATAGTAATAAAATTGATATGCTAAAAAACATACAATCAAGATTTTTTTAAAAACATGCATTTTGAAATTTTTGGAAACTCAAAATGAATTGTCATGAATTAGTCAATTCATTTAAAAATAATTATACTAAGAAAAAGTTCTTTAATATTAAATTTACACAATATTTAGAGTATAATTTCTAAAAAGAAATGACTGGATTTCTCATCGTTAAGTTAAACAGGTAACAGTCCATGCTTAATCTTATCTAATGCTGATGATAACATCATATAACAAAACACTGTTAATCTCAGATAAACATCCTCCAGATTCACCTCAGAATGCATTGCACATATAACATTCACAGCTACTCTTTATTGTTCTCCAGGTTTCATTTGTGCAGAGCTGAAGTGAAGCAAAAGCGCCACCTGGTGTCAACAAGACGCCACTGCATGAAAAAAAACACCAACATTAATGAATGTCAGAGAGAAATCAAGCATCTAAAATTGTGCAAAACCTCCTTTTATTTATTGTTCAGCATTAATTCCACCTGTACAATCGCAGTTCATACAGCATGACCGAAGACCAGGAGATCCGACAGGTCTGACAACAGAAACGAGATCCAGAGAGCATCCTGATAACATTCCTCCTGTCCAATCACACCACTCACATATAGATTATTTACAGTGAAGATCTACAGCTGACCGCATCACGTCTGCACGTCTGACAGAGTCCAGGAGAGAAGGTGCATTAGAGAGAATCAGAGGCAGGCCGTGTCATAAACGCCACAAAATACAATCTTACAGCCGTTCCAGAGCAACAGAATACAGTCAAAACACACGAGATACGCCGGCAGTCAAACGTTTGGACGTAAAAGACTCAATTTATGTAAAAGACTCAGTGCTCCTAAAAACCTTCTGATCGAAAAACACCTGCTTAAATGACCGACACTCGTTTTGCAGACAAAGATAAATTGAGAATATGTATTGATTTGAAAAATTGATTTTTGATTTGGTAACACTTTACAACTCTAAAAAAATGCTGGTTTAAAAACAACCCAAGTTGGGTTGAAAATGGACAAACCCATTGTGATTGGGTTGTTTTAACTCAGCAGTTGGGTTAAATGTTTGACAATTTAAAAATTACTATATGTCTGGCATAAAATGAACCCAAAATATGTTGGAAATGAACATTTATTAATAAGTTTAATTAAAAATAGTTAAACAATAAACATTTATTAAATTGCTTATTAATAAATGTTCACTTTTTGATAATTATTGTTTCCTCTAGTAATTATGTGTCTGATTTTTAATTTCCAACATATTTTGGGTTCATTTTAAGTTAGACAAATAGTCATTTTTAAACAATAGTTGAGTTAAATAAAACTGGCCAGCATGTTGGTCAAACATTTAACCCAATCGCTGGGTTAAAACAACCAATCGCCGGGTTAAAACAACCCAATCGCTGGGTTAAAACAACCAATCGCCGGGTTAAAACAACCCAATCGCTGGGTTAAAACAACCAATCGCCGGGTTAAAACAACCCAATCGCTGGGTTAAAACAACCAATAGCCGGGTTAAAACAACCAATCGCTGGGTTTAAACAACCCAACCACTGGGTTAAAACAACCCAAAACGCTGGGTTAAAACAACCAATCGCCGGGTTAAAACAACCCAATCGCTGGGTTAAAACAACCAATCGCCGGGTTAAAACAACCCAATCGCTGGGTTAAAACAACCAATCGCCGGGTTAAAACAACCCAATCGCTGGGTTAAAACAACCAATCGCCGGGTTAAAACAACCCAATCGCTGGGTTAAAACAACCAATCGCCAGGTTAAAACAACCCAATCGCTGGGTTAAAACAACCAATAGCCGGGTTAAAACAACCAATCGCTGGGTTTAAACAACCCAACCACTGGGTTAAAACAACCCAAAACGCTGGGTTAAAACAACCAATCGTTGGGTTAAAACAACCCAGTCGCTCTGGTTTAAATCAACCCAATTGCTGGGTTAAAACAACCCAACCACTGGGTTAAAACAACCCAAAACGCTGTGTTAAAACAACCAATCGCCGGGTTAAAACAACCCAATCGCTGGGTTAAAACAACCAATCGCCGGGTTAAAACAACCCAATCGCTGGGTTAAAACAACCAATCGCCGGGTTAAAACAACCCAATCGCTGGGTTAAAACAACCAATAGCCGGGTTAAAACAACCAATCGCTGGGTTAAAACAACCCAACCACTGGGTTAAAACAACCCAAAACGCTGGGTTAAAACAACCAATCGCCGGGTTAAAACAACCCAATCGCTGGGTTAAAACAACCAATCGCCGGGTTAAAACAACCCAATCGCTGGGTTAAAACAACCAATCGCCGGGTTAAAACAACCCAATCGCTGGGTTAAAACAACCAATAGCCGGGTTAAAACAACCAATCGCTGGGTTTAAACAACCCAACCACTGGGTTAAAACAACCCAAAACGCTGGGTTAAAACAACCAATCGTTGGGTTAAAACAACCCAGTCGCTCTGGTTTAAATCAACCCAATTGCTGGGTTAAAACAACCCAACCACTGGGTTAAAACAACCCAAAACGCTGTGTTAAAACAACCAATCGCCGGGTTAAAACAACCCAATCGCTGGGTTAAAACAACCAATCGCCGGGTTAAAACAACCCAATCGCTGGGTTAAAACAACCAATCGCCGGGTTAAAACAACCCAATTGCTGGGTTAAAACAACCAATAGCCGGGTTAAAACAACCCAAAACGCTGGGTTAAAACGACCAATCGTTGGGTTAAAACAACCCAGTCGCTCTGGTTTAAATCAACCCAATTGCTGGGTTAAAACAATGAATAGCCGGGTTAAAACAACCCAATTGCTGGGTTAAAACAACCCAACCACTGGGTTAAAACAACCAATCGCTGGGTTAAAACGACCAATCGTTGGGTTAAAACAACCAATCGTTGGGTTAAAACGACCAATCGTTGGGTTAAAACAACCCAGTCGCTCTGGTTTAAATCAACCCAATTGCTGGGTTAAAACAATGAATAGCCGGGTTAAAACAACCCAATTGCTGGGTTAAAACAACCCAACCACTGGGTTAAAACAACCAATCGCTGGGTTAAAACGACCAATCGTTGGGTTAAAACAACCAATCGCTGGGTTAAAACGACCAATCGTTGGGTTAAAACAACCCAGTCGCTCTGGTTTAAATCAACCCAATTGCTGGGTTAAAACAATGAATAGCCGGGTTAAAACAACCCAATTGCTGGGTTAAAACAACCCAACCACTGGGTTAAAACAACCAATCGCTGGGTTAAAACAACCCAAAACGCTGGGTTAAAACAACCAATCGTTGGGTTAAAACAACCCAGTCGCTCTGGTTTAAATCAACCCAATCGCTGGGTTAAAACAACCAATAGCCGGGTTAAAACAACGAATAGCCGGGTTAAAACAACCCAATTGCTGGGTTAAAACAACCCAACCACTGGGTTAAAACAACCAATCGCTGGGTTAAAACAACCCAAAACGCTGGGTTAAAACAACCAATCGTTGGGTTAAAACAACCCAGTCGCTCTGGTTTAAATCAACCCAATCGCTGGGTTAAAACAACCAATAGCCGGGTTAAAACAACCCAATTGCTGGGTTAAAACAACCCAATTGCTGGGTTAAAACAACCCAACCGCTGGGTTAAAACAACCCAACTACTGGGTTAAAACAACCCAAAACGTTGGGTTTAAATCAACCAATCGCCAGGTTGAAACAACCCAATCAAACAACCAATCGCTAGACTTGTCCATTTCAACCCATTTTGTTGTGTTTGTTTGTCAACATTAGTTATCTATATTAGTTATTTTAGAACATATTTATTATTTAGAACATGAACTAGCAATCAACAAATGTACTTTTTTTATCTAACGTTAACAAAGATGAATAAATACTGTAGCAAATGTTCTGCTCATTGTTAGTTAATGGAACCTCATTGTAAAGTGTTACCCACAATTCTCATTTTTATGGAATTTTGCAGTGTTTATTATAAATTATTTATCCGTTACTCTTGAATTTAAGTCCCAATAGGGAGAAAGAGATGATCCCAACTCTGATTTTAATTTGTGTCACATGTTTTGATCCCTACATCATTCCCAGTTTGCATGAGTTTACTATTATAACATGTGGAAGAGTGTCGGAATGAAGAATGTCTAAATGTTTGACTGCAGGTGAGCTTTGTGGAAATTACCCACAAGCTCTCAGGAATGTCTGAGAATTGACAGCAGAACTAAAAGCCTCTGACGCGTCACAGGACAGATGACATCACCGAAGGGGCCCTAAACTCCGCGCTTTCCCGCCGGTTCAGAAGCCGCAGACGGCGCCATCCAGAAGATAAAAGCATAAAGATGAGTAACGACGTGTCCCTGTCCTCTCATCCATGTTCTGTTCCGCGATAAATCACGCCGAGCGCTTGTACGCGTGTAAGCGGAGCTCAGCGAGCTGAGGAACAAAAGACAGGAAATTGATTTCAGCAGGAAACTCAGAGATAAATACATCTGGGATATTAATACGTGTCATCAGTCAGAAAAAGCAGCGGATAACGCTTACAAACACAATAAGAATGCACAAAGATTCATCATTTACTATCCAGAGATGGAAAAACACTTTTAAATGACTTTTTTTGTTTTTCATGTTTATAGATATTTAGTGATCCGTCAAACAGAGTGGAACTGATATGAAAAAGAGTTCGAGCGAGAGAGTTTCATTGGCCGACGTCTCCTCCAATCAGGCGCTTGTCTGCTTTTGACTGACGGCAGCTCGACTCGGAGGTCAGAAAGGGTCGTGGGCGGGGCTTATTGCACTCGATAAAAGCATGTGTGGAGTTTTCCTTCATCTCATCTAAACGGAGGGTCGCACATCCGCCCCACACGGGAAATCCACACCGGAGGAGATCCGCATCCCATACTAAAAAGAAAGTATAGATGGAATAGAGTCGAGGAACGACGGCGGGCAGGAGAGAGAGATGCCGGGCACTTCTCTGTTTCCGCCCGGAAATGTGTCCGTCTCGACCGTCTCTGCTGGAAACCGATCCGTTCAGCTGGAGTAGATCTGGGTGCCGATGACGCGCATGATCTCCTTCTGGATCTTCGGCTCCTGTGTGTTAATATTAGCATCTCCCACCTGACCATCCTCATACCTGAGAGAGACACATGAGACACATCACATTTCATCCAAAAATCATGATTTAGTGTGTGAGCTAAGCTATTTTTATTATTCTGCAATATTTATTAATGTGCACTGTACAATATGCAGTATGTAAATCAATCATGTTTATCAAACTACCTGTACACAGTCACAATTAACGTGCATTATTTTTGTCTGTGCTTTGTTTATTTCTATACACATTTGTCATGACACATCATGATTAATCGGATCTAACATAAAAGTTTGTAGATACATACATTATTTATTTAAAGCTTTTATGTCAGATGCGACTAATTGCAATTAATCAATTTGACAGGACTACTTTATATATATTTAATTTTTGACCTTATTGACCGTTATTATTTTCTTTCTTGTTTTCTCATAATATCGAATCAATTTTCAAGTGATGTCAACATAAGTTGATTTCACATGAACAGTTGTTTATTCATGATCCTGATGTAACAAAACTCAACATAATAAAAACAAGATCATTAGAAAACAAAGTTTGTTATGTTGCGTTGAGTTTTGTTATATCAAGATCAGGAGAAAACAGCTGTTTTGTTTAGGAATGCATGATATATTGTCCACCATATCGTATCGGCCGATATATGTTCATTTTTAATGTTATCATTATCGGCTTGATAAGAACATTTGGCTGATATATTAAAACTGATAAATAATGGATTATTTCGGTTTTCGGCTTTCAACTATAAAGAATTATCGGTTATCGTAATGGCTGATATATGTTCATTTATAATGTTATCGTTATCGGCCTGATAAGAAAATTTGGCCGATATATTAAAACTGATAAATAATGGATTATTTCAAGTATCGGCTTTCAAATATAAAGAATTATCGGTTTTCGTATCAGCCGATATATGTTAATTTATAATGTTATCGTTATCGGCCTGATAAGAACATTTGGCCGATATATTAAAACTGATAAATAATGGATTATTTCGGTTTTCGGCTTTCAAATATAAAGAATTATCGGTTATCGTAACAGCTGATATATGTTCATTTATAATGTTATCGTTATCGGCCTGATAAGAACATTTGGCCGATATATTAAAACTGATAAATAATGGATTATTTCAGGTATCGGCTTTCAAATATAAAGAATTATCGGTTTTCGTATCGGCCGATATATGTTCATTTTTAATGTTATCGTTATCGGCCTGATAAGAAAATTTGGCCGATATATTAAAGCTGATAAATAATGGATTATTTCGATTATTGACTTTCAAATATAAAGAATTATCGGTTTTCGTATCGGCCGGTATATGTTCATTTTTAATGTCATTGTTATCGGCTTGATAAGAACATTTGGCCGATATATTAAAGCCAATAAATAATGGATTATTTCGGTTATCGGCTTTCAAATATAAAGAATTATCGGTTATCGTATCGGCCGATATATGTAAATTTATAATGTTATCGTTATCGGCCTGATAAGAACATTTGGCTGATATATTAAAACTGATAAATAATGGATTATTTCAGGTATCGGCTTTGAAATATAAAGAATTATCTGTTTTCGTATCGGCCGATATATGTTCATATTTAATGTTATCGTTATCGGCCTGATAAGAAAATTTGCCAGATATATTAAAACTGATAAATAATGGATTATTTCAGGTATCGGCTTTCAAATATAAAGAATTATCGGTTTTCGTATCGGCCGATATATGTTCATTTTTAATGTTATCGTTATCGGCCTGATAAGAAAATTTGCCCGATATATTACAGCTGATAAATAATGGATTATTTCGATTATCGACTTTTAAATATAAAGAATTATTGGTTTTCGCATCGGCTGATATGTTCATTTATAATGTTATCGTTATCGGCCTGATAAGAAAATTTGCCCGATATATTAAAACTGATAAATAATGGATTATTTCGATTATTGACTTTAAAAATGAACATATATCAGCCAATACGAAAACCGATAATTCTTTGTATTTGAAAGTCAATAATCGAAATAATCCATTATTTATCAGTTTTAATATATCGGGCAAATTTTCTTATCAGGCCGATAACGATAACATTAAAAATTAACATATATCAGCCAATACGAAAACCGATAATTCTTTGTATTTGAATGTTATCGTTATCGGCCTGATGAGAAAATTTGGCCGATATATTAAAGCTGATAAATAATGGATTATTTCCTTCAGCTGAGACACTTCAGATGAGCACTGTTTACCATGATGGTTTTGAATTGCTTGAAATTTGATAGAAATCACTTAAAAAAATAAAAAAAATAAGTACAAAGTACAGCGCAAGTCTGTCATGTAGGCTACATAATAATATAATGAGAAAATTATAATTGTGTGCTTTGGACGTGGCTTTAATGGTGAGACTTTTGTTTTTGTAATCAGGCTTTCAAAAATTATATACAAATTTGGATTTAGATATATCAGCCAATATATCCATTATTGGTTTTCAAATATTAAGAATTATCGGTTATCGGTATCGGCCAAAATTTTTATATCAGTGTATACCTAGTTTTGTTTTGTTGCGATCACAAAAAAAAAACGAGAAAAAACAATGCATGGCCTCTTAGGGCTTCCGTAGATTCTTTGGCACAGACACTCACACGAAGAAGAAGCGTGTGCAGACGTGGTCAGACACCGGACACACCCAGATGTTTCCATGTTTCTGCAGGTCTTTTGATGTGATCACTGTGAACAGAGAAACAGATGTTATTATCGCTAACTAAAACTATTAAAAACATTTCTGTTAATTGAAATAAAGCTGAAATAAAATAAAGTATAAATATTAGTTGAAAAATAAAATGACATAAGATTAAGTTGTAGCACTAATTATTATCTATCCCCGCCATTGATGGAATTTTCCGGCTTTCCATGTTTTCACTGTTATACAGTAGGGGGTGCTATTACACATCTTCTGAAAGAGTACCGAATTTATGGATCAAAACACTGACAAAAAAGGAGCAGAAACAAGCAAAAGAAGTATTTCTTATACACAATGTATTAATCTTTAAAAATTTGATTTTCTCAACTTTTTGTTCAAAATGTTGCTTTTTTTAATGAAACTTGCCCACATTCAAGTGTTGATAAAAGAAGAATGCATGAAGCTAGAGTAATTTTTTCTTTAGTTTTTTATTATTATTATTTTTTGTTTAAAAGCAGAGACTCTGATCTTTCTTTTGATATATTTGCATGTTCAGATATAAATACAACAAAATATTTTGGGGGCCATGATTTTTTTTTAAATAAAACTGAAATAAAAAATACTAGTATAAAATAATAGTAAAATAAACCAGTAAATTAAAGCAATATTTAAAAAAACAAACAAAAAACAAACAAAAAATGACAAAAGCACATAATGAAATTATTAAAAAAAACAAAAAACAAAAAACTAAAATATACAAATAAAAGCTAATTCAAAACAGGAATGCAACTATGATAAAACTAAAATAACACTTCATGCACTCATCATCTGTATCAAAATGTATCAATCAATGTATCACATGAGGTTTCTCTTGTCTCCTCAGCTGTCATGGGCTGTGTTCAAAATCACCCCCTATACCCTCATTCACTATTCCCTGCATTAGTCCACTATTATAGTCCACATGAGGGAGTGAATTAACCTTATACACCATTTAATAATCAATTTAAAAGGAATGTATACCTGTATGATATTACGCTGTACCCACATTGGACCAGCGGTTTGTAAAATGATGATTTGGATGATTCAGCTGAGGGTGCCATCTTCTGGTCAGACGCGGGAATACATTCGGTATTCAGATTGGCTCTCTAGCCATTGAGTTGTACATTTGTAATTGCAGTGCATTGTGGGATTGATTGAATGAGTGCACTTGATAACATCCACTATGGTTTCGGACACCACTACAAGTGGCTGTCCCCTCAAATAGTGCCCTATTTAAGGGTATAGGGGGCAATTTCCAACACAGCTATGGTTTCTAAGCATGCTTCCTCATTTGTTAATTGATTAATCCCACCTGTTCCTTGTTTTCTCCCTCTCTTTAGGGGAGGAACGACACAATGTTTGTTATTCTGGCTTAAGTCGTGAATAAAAGTGACCGCTGTGATTATATTCTCCCTCACCTCTAGCTGTGCAAGACTGTGAGATCAGGTGTTTGAGATGCTTTACCTTCACAGAGAGCGATGCAGTTTAAATTCCTGCTCTGGAGGAAACGCGACTGTATCGGCCGACTCTGCTGAAGCACAAAAACACACACGTTTAGACCTCTGATGAGCACAGATTGTAAATGCATGTGACGTCACTGTTGTACCTGTGGCATTGTGTTCATTCGATTATAACGCTGGACGAGTTCATCTTTAGTGGGCATGCGATGCTGTCCCTTCCCCATTCCTAAACACACACAGAAATATAATACATCTCTGTGACAACATTTTATCTCATCTCCAGGGAAATGATGTCGGTGTTCGAATGAAGCCACAACAAAATCGTTTCTATTCTTGTTGTTTTTTTGAGTGATTTTGTCCTGGATCTTCTTTGATGGTCATACTGGCAGTTTTCCTCCACAGACCTCCTGCAGGATTTTGTTGTTGGTTATTTTGACACTCGTCACACAGCTACTAACTAGACCGGGTTGTCGCTGTTGGTGATGAGATTATTCAGCCTTCTGATCCATGATGTTAGTGGTTTTAGTTTGATCAGCAGGTTTAAGTGTCCAGAGCTCATTTCTCTTTGAAGGAAACATGTGAGATTGAGACGACTTTGCATGTGTTGTGCACTGCAAAAATCATGTTGTTAATCAGGATTTTTTAATTTTAGTTTGTCTTGTTTTCCAGTAAACATACTTCAATGCAAAAAAATGCTTTTCTTACTTAGATTTTTTTGTCTTGTTTCCAGTCCAAATATCCAAAAACAGGTTGCATTTTCTTGACAAGCAAAAATTATTGTCTTGTTTACAGAAAAAATAAATCTTGTTCCTTAAATCAAGCCAAAAAATATATTTGGGGTAAGCAAAATAAACTTGTTTTCGGTTTTCGGCTCACCCCAATGGCAGATTATTTTGCTTGTTTTAAACAAAACACAATATCTTAAGCAATTTTCCTTTTCAAGTAAATGTATCTTGATTTAAGAAAGTTTAAATGATTGTATTGGAAAACAAGAAAAATCCTGAGGAAGAAAATCATTTTTTGCAATATATTATCTTACACGAATTTGCTTCTCAAGTATATGCATTTACTGAAGTTTTAAAGAAATTTCACTTTAAAACATTTGGAAGCCTGTTTCCGCCACTAAACTCACAATTGTGAGAAATAAAGTCAGAATTGCGAGTTATAAACTCACAATTGCGGGATATACTAGGAATGACGAGTTTATAACTCATAATTCTGACTTTATAAACTCACAATTCTGAGAAAAAGTCAGAATTGCGAGACTGTCGCAATTATAAAGTTTTTATTTTTTATTCAGTGGCGGAAACAAGCTTTCATAAAAACAATACAAAATACTGATGAAGAAAATGATTTTTAGCAGTGTGGAAAACAGAAAAAATACATTGATTCAAAAACAGTATTAAAATCAAAGCATCCATGCACAGCAAAACATTCAAATGGATCAGAAAATAACGGCTGATGTGTTTGTTACAGAGAGAGAGAGACGGAGATGTGGTTTTAGATGGTTTCAGATGCCCTGAAGAACAGCCCAGCGGACACAAACCCACAGCGGACACACGGAGGACGAGGGTTTGGATCGTACCTGAGTATCCAAAGGAAATACTGGATATGGGGCTCAGATAGATGCCCTTCCCATACGCTGCTCCATGCAGCTTTGATGAAAGAGAAGAACAGGAGAGAGTTACACGACGAACACGCTCCCCGTGGAAGAGAAACAGAACGCGGCAGAAACACTTTCACATGTGAGCCCAAGAATCAGATCGACACAAAAGAGATTTCCTCCCGCTGTATTTTTGTCTTGTTTTCCAGTAAAAATATCATAAAACAAGATTCACTCGAAAAATGCTGGGTTAAAAATGGAAAAACTCAGCGGTATTGGGTTGTTTTAACCCAGCGCTTGGGTTAAATGTTTGATCAACCTGCTGGGTAGTTTTTATTTAACTCAACTATTGTTTAAAAATGACTGTTTTGCTTGCTTATATAAACCCAAAATATTTAACCCAACCGCTGGGTCAAAACAACCCAATCTCTGGATTAAAACAACCCAATCATAATTAATAATTATCGCCCAATCTCTGGGTTAAAACAACCCAATCATAATTAATAAATATAACCCCATCTCTGGGTTAAAACAACCCAATTATAATGAATAAATATAACCCATTCTCTTGGTTAAAACAACCCAATCATAATTAATAAATATAGCCCAATCTCTGGGTTAAAACAACCCAATCATAATGAATAAATATAACCCATTGTCTGGGTTAAAACAACCCAATCATAATTAATAAATATAGCCCAATCTCTGGGTTAAAACAACCCAACCGCTCCGTTAAAACAACCCAATCATAATTAATAAATATAGCCCAATCTCTGGGTTAAAACAACCCAACCGCTGGGTTAAAACAACACAATCATAATGAATAAATATAACCCATTCTCTGGGTTAAAACAACCCAATCATAATTAATAAATATAGCCCAATCTCTGGGTTAAAACAACCCAACCGCTGGGTTAAAACAACCCAATCATAATGAATAAATATAGCCCAATCTCTGGGTTAAAACAACCCAACCGCTGGGTTAAAACAACCCAATCATAATGAATAAATATAGCCCATCTCTGGGTTAAAACAACCCAATCATAATTAATAAATATAGCCCATCTCTGGGTTAAAACAACCCAATCATAATTAATAAATATAGCCCAATCTCTGGGTTAAAACAACCCAATCATAATTAATAAATATAACCCCATCTCTGGGTTAAAACAACCCAATTATAATGAATAAATATAACCCATTCTCTTGGTTAAAACAACCCAATCATAATTAATAAATATAGCCCAATCTCTGGGTTAAAACAACCCAATCATAATGAATAAATATAGCCCAATCTCTGGGTTAAAACAACCCAATCATAATGAATAAATATAACCCAATCTCTGGGTTAAAACAACCCAATTATAATGAATAAATATAACCCATTCTCTGGGTTAAAACAACCCAACCGCTGGGTTAAAACAACCCAATCATAATTAATAAATATATCCCAATCTCTGGGTTAAAACAACCCAACCGCTGGGTTAAAACAACTCAATCATAATGAATAAATATAGCCCATCTCTGGGTTAAAACAACCCAATCATAATTAATAAATATAGCCCAATCTCTGGGTTACAACAACCCAATCATAATTAATAAATATAGCCCATCTCTGGGTTAAAACAACCCAATCATAATTAATAAATATAGCCCAATCTCTGGGTTAAAACAACCCAATCATAATTAATAAATATAACCCCATCTCTGGGTTAAAACAACCCAATTATAATGAATAAATATAACCCATTCTCTTGGTTAAAACAACCCAATCATAATTAATAAATATAGCCCAATCTCTGGGTTAAAACAACCCAATCATAATGAATAAATATAACCCAATCTCTGGGTTAAAACAACCCAATTATAATGAATAAATATAACCCATTCTCTGGGTTAAAACAACCCAATCATAATTAATAAATATAGCCCAATCTCTGGGTTAAAACAACCCAACCGCTGGGTTAAAACAACCCAATCATAATTAATAAATATAGCCCAATCTCTGGGTTAAAACAACCCAGCCGCTGGGTTAAAACAACCCAATCATAATGAATAAATATAGCCCAATCTCTGGGTTAAAACAACCCAATCATAATGAATAAATATAACCCAATCTCTGGGTTAAAACAACCCAATCATAATTAATAAATATAGCCCAATCTCTGGGTTAAAACAACCCAATCATAATTAATAAATATAGCCCAATCTCTGGGTTAAAACAACCCAATCATAATTAATAAATATAGCCCAATCTCTGGGTTAAAACAACCCAACCGCTGGGTTAAAACAACCCAATCATAATGAATAAATATAGCCCAATCTCTGGGTTAAAACAACCCAATCATAATTAATAAATATAGCCCATCTCTGGGTTAAAACAACCCAATCATAATTAATAAATATAACCCCATCTCTGGGTTAAAACAACCCAATTATAATGAATAAATATAACCCATTCTCTTGGTTAAAACAACCCAATCATAATTAATAAATATAACCCCATCTCTGTGTTAAAACAACCCAATCATAATGAATAAATATAGCCCAATCTCTGGGTTAAAACAACCCAACCGCTGGGTTAAAACAACCCAATCATAATGAATAAATATAGCCCAATCTCTGGGTTAAAACAACCCAATTATAATGAATAAATATAACCCATTCTCTTGGTTAAAACAACCCAATCATAATTAATAAAAATAACCCCATCTCTGGGTTAAAACAACCCAATTATAATGAATAAATATAACCCAATCTCTGGGTTAAAACAACCCAATCATAATTAATAAATATAACCCATTCTCTGGGTTAAAACAACCCAATCATAATTAATAAATATAGCCCAATCTCTGGGTTAAAACAACCCAATCATAATTAATAAATATAACCCCATCTCTGGGTTAAAACAACCCAATCATAATGAATAAATATAACCCAATCTCTGGGTTAAAACAACCCAATCATAATGAATAAATATAACCCATTCTCTGGGTTAAAACAACCCAATCATAATTAATAAATATAGCCCAATCTCTGGGTTAAAACAACCCAACCGCTGGGTTAAAACAACCCAATCATAATGAATAAATATAGCCCAATCTCTGGGTTAAAACAACCCAATCATAATGAATAAATATAACCCAATCTCTGGGTTAAAACAACCCAATCATAATGAATAAATATAACCCAATCTCTGGGTTAAAACAACCCAATCATAATGAATAAATATAGCCCAATCTCTGGGTTAAAACAACCCAATCATAATGAATAAATATAACCCAATCTCTGGGTTAAAACAACCCAACCGCTGGCCCAAAACAACCCAATCTCTGGGTTATAACAACTCAATCATAATTTTTGGGTTGGTCCATTTTTAGCCCAACTTGGGTTGTTTTTAAACCAGCATCGATTAGAGTGCAGAAAAATATGTCAGAAAAATAATCTTGTTTTCTGACCTCACAGAGATATTTTTGTTTTTTCAGCATAAACTCACTTCATTTTGACGCTTTAATGCTTCTAAACTAAATGTATCTTGATTTAAGAACTTTTAGAATTTTTTAACAGAAAACAAGACAAAAATACTAATCAAGTCGCAGTGCACCAAGAAGAACAACACACAGAAAGCAAACACATGATCACAGACGTATGAGGTGATTCATTCAATGACACCGGCCAATCACAGCCAAGAATGAAAAGAACAGCATCATGTGAGAATATGGAGTAAAGCATGAGGAACGAGTGACGCAGGAAAGACCTGCTCAGGAAGAAGATGGATGATGATGATGATGGCTTCCAGTGAAGACAATGAAACATGAACATGCGTTATGAACAGCTGTAAGACTGAATGAAATCACAGACGTCCTTCCAGGAGAAAAACATGACATCAACAAGCAACAGAAGATGATCCACACGGACAGATGTCATAA
Source organism: Chanodichthys erythropterus (assembly GCF_024489055.1). Classification (NCBI taxonomy): domain Eukaryota; kingdom Metazoa; phylum Chordata; class Actinopteri; order Cypriniformes; family Xenocyprididae; genus Chanodichthys; species Chanodichthys erythropterus. Next base: position 43,651,736 of record NC_090227.1, on the reverse strand, counting down.
CAACAGATCACTTTGTTGTTTTCTTGGACAAAACTCTTGAACCCCTTAGAAACCTCATTAAACGCCACATTCACACCGATCTCAAAGTCTTCAGAGCAATGCAAAGAAACAACACTGGAGAACAACTCATATTCATCTTCATTCGTCCAATGAGGAGATGCGTCTGAGATCAGCTGACTGATGTCATTTACATACCTGCAGTTTAGTATAAGAGGCATTGACCAGTCCATTTCTCAGAACCGAGTGCCAGTTCTCAATATGGGAACCACTGGAGAGAGAGAGAGAGAAATACAGCAGTAAGTAAATGTTACAATGCTCAATATTAATATGATAAAGCAGGTGAAAAATCTCCACAGACCACAATATTATAGAGACACTCTTTCCACCCGCAACAGTATAGCAGACGTCCTGTAGTTTTGCACCACTCACATTTCATAAAATGTCAAAATCGAGTTTTATAAATGTGACAAGAGATTCTGATGATCTGCACACTATGATGCAACGTTCAGAAAGGAGCAGCACAGCGGATGATGGTTAAATCCGGCACAGGTGTATTTTTAAACACAGCCGTCTGGAGATATTTCTGCTGCTTGAAAGAGTTACGCTAGACTTTTGTTGGCTGTTTTGGGACGACTTTTATTTCTCGTAAGGTCTAAAAGTGGAAATGTGTCCATAAAAATAACACAAAAAGCACAGAAATAGCAATAGCGTTGTCCTGGCATTTTTAAATTTAGACCACATGGAGTTGAATCAAATTTATACAAAGTCTGCACCCAAAATAAGCCTTTTATTATTTTGAATCCTCCTGATGTTATTGTACTGTGGTCTGTCAGGAACATTTCACTGCGCTCTGAATAGTAACCTGATCAACGACTTATAAATCCAGATTTAAATGAATAAGCTACAAAAACTCACAGTTTTGTTCTTAACTTACAACACTGCAAACAATGTGTTTCTTACTTAGTATTTTTGTTTTGTTTCCAGTCCAAATATCTAAAAATTCTTAAATCAAGATGTATTTACTAATGTAGTAAAATGCCATGAGATATTATGTCTTGATTTCTGGAGAAATAAATCAAAATTAAGTGAGTTTTTGCTTAAAAAACAGCAAAATTATCTGCCGGGGTAAGAAAAATAATCATAATTCAGAAACAAGATTGTTTTTCTTACCCTATTGGCAGATAATTTTGCTTGTTTTAAGCTTTTCCTTTTTCCCAGAAAACAAGACATAATATATTATGGCATTTTACTGCATTAGTAAATACATCTTGATTTAAGATTTTTTTTTAGATATTTGTACTGGAAACAAGACAAAAATACTAAGCATTTTTTGCAGTTTTTTTCTAAAATGAACTGAATTGAACCTGATTACAGTGAATGGAAAATCACTTTTCCTTTCATAATAAAAACCTTAATTTAAAAACTGCATGTTGTGTTTAATCGTGTTATCTGTGATTCATATTTAAATTTCTTTGATGATCTGAAACATTAAAGTGTGACAAACATGCAAACAAATAAAAAAATCAAGCACTTTTCACAAAACTGTATATAAACATTTTTACATTATTCTAAGATTTTACTTGTTGAATACGATCAAATAAGAGTCCAAAACACCATTTAATGCATTTAAAACTAATTTTCATGCTTGACGTTGGGATTTGTGGATTGTGCCCTATTCATGCAAAATGCCATATTTATTCAAGTTTTTATTGCTTTTCTAATTCTGACAGCGATGATTAAAGGGAAATAAACACAGTTGTTGTTGTTTCATATTTATATTAATTTAAAACAGGGATTTTCAAACTGAGGTCCTGGGAAAAGTTTAGAGAAAAACTTAAATAAATAAATAATAAGATTTAAATAATGAAAAGAAATTAATAAAAAATATTGAAAATAAATATGATTATTAGTTAGTTATTAATCGATTAAAATAAATAAAAATTGATTAATATAAATAAAAAAAGATTGAAAATAAAAGAATAAATAAAATTTAACAGTACATTATTATAGTGAGTAGAAGAAATCTAATAATAATGTAACTTAATAGAAACAAATTTTAGATGTAATAATTTTTCAGTGTATAAATTGGATGTTTATAAAAGATAGATGCCTTTGCCTAATGATATATATATATATATATATATATATATACATATTATTTGTTATGTTATTATTATGCTAATTGTTTAGATTTTGAGAATGCACATTAACATATTTTTGATACACTTGCTGAAAATGCAATATCACTCTCTGAAGGAAGAGCAGAAATAAATCTGTTTACCCAATTAATTCATAGCCTTTTGAAGTTTAATATGCACATTAAGCCATATTGCAATTCCTGTTTTCCTCCACAAATTTAAGAGCACTTGAAATGAGAATTAACACTTTTCTTACAACTTTAAGGACCTTCGGGAACCCTGTTATACTGCATGATGCAACAAACTCCCGTTATATTCAATAAAGCTGTAGTTTGCTGGACTTCAGTGAAGACAGCTGTGTTAATTATGATGGCAGTGTTTGTCGTGTGCATGAGTCTGATTGTGTGTGATGTGTGTCCGTGTGCTTCAGCAGGTCGCTGTGACTCACTGGAAGGCGAAGGTGCTCCCGTAGAGTTTCTTAGCGGTGCGAAACCGAGCTTCTTTCGCTGGCGGACTGCTCAACAGCAGGAACTGATGCGACGTGTGCATGAACTTCAGCTGCTATACACATAGAAAAATACAGAAGTGAAGATGAACAATGACAAGCCTTTAAAAGGCAAGCTTTACAAGTGTTCATCTTACCCTACTGAGTGGCAGCTTCACAATATGAGACCTGTTACTGGATATAATCCTGCAGAGAGAGAAACAGTGAGCGCAATTAACCAGCAGGGGGCCCAAAACACATTTACTGTGGTAAAATGTCTGGTCTGTTTCTTATTAACTTACCACTGCAGTAATGGATGAGCCAGAGGATCCAGTTTATCCATCTGCTTCTTAATTTCCAGATACGAGCCCTGAAAATACAAGTACAGCTACAGCAAAACAGCCACTGTTAACTTTTCTATGCAGTTGAATGATATTTCATTTGAACGTTGATATGCTATAGAGATTGAAGTATCATTGTTTAGCAAGTAGGCTTTCTTTTTGAGCTGCTCAGAAGAAAAAAACAGATGAATCATGAAATATTAACAAACATATCAGCTTTATTTCTGCTGCCGTACCTGTGTCATTTCCCGAATAGACATCACACTGTCTAAAGCTTTCTGCAGACGCTCATAATTCTTCTTCTGTTCGGCACAGGATCGGTACAGTAATCACACACACACACACACACGCACACACACACACACACACACACACACACACACACACACACACACACACACACACACACACACACACACACACACACACACACACACACACACACACACACACACACACACACACACACACACACACACACACACACACACACACACACACACACACACACACACACACACACACACACACACACACACACACACACACACACACACACACACACACACAAGAAAGGAGAGATTTGATGCTGGTTAAACTTAAAGTCAAAACATTTTTTTCTCACTTAGCATTTTTGTCTTATTTTGTTTAGAAACATCTAAACATTTTTGAATCAAGATAGATATTAAGTCTTGTTTTTTGAAAAATGTATCAAAATTAAGTGAGTTTATGCTTAAAAAAAAATCTGTCCATAGAGTCAGAAAAATCAACTTACAGTTTTTTACAGACGCTAGGACACATTTCTCAATACTTAGGTCACTTTTGCAAAACTCTTCACACAGTGAGCACAACAGAAGTCTATGTGGGCTAAACTGAGGATCAATTATCATTGCTTTGGCACAAAATGCATTCAATGCCTACATCTCTCAAATTTCATCAATTCTTTTCTCACTCAGACACAACAACTGCCAAAACTCTTTGTACGTACAGGCCAATTTGCGCATGCTTACATACTGTTTTCAAAACTGTTAAACTTATGTTCAAAACAATAACATCATACAAAACTGAATAAGACAGAAATATGCTGCATTTCTATAGTAATATTGTAATGAAATATATTCTAAATATAAAAATTCAAATACTATCAGAGGAATTAGATGAAACTGAACACTTACACAAGCATTCGTTTTTTAGTTTCATTACCATCCATTCAAAAGGGGAAACTTAGGAATAATTTTGTTCTGTAATGTAAACATGGACCATGTAACATGTACTGCGGTGAATTATAAGCAGTAGAGAGTGTCATTCTTGTTTTATAAAGAAATTTTAAAAAAGAAAACAGTGTATAATGCTAACTGATGTTAGTGTTTTTAAGGTCGATGTTTTATGACTGACAAAGTGTGTTTGTCAGCTGTCAACCTTTGCTAGTGTTCTGGAAGAATGAGTTGATTTGAGACATGAATGAAGTGTTTTGGTAGATTTAGTGCATTTTGAATGTGAAATGAACTGCTGTGCCAAGATGAAAGTTGGTTATGAGAACTGTGTGAAGAGTTTTGAAAAAGTGACCTAAGTATTGAGAAATGTGTCCTAGCGATTGTAAAAAACTGTAATTCAAAGAGAAAACATTATTTTCTTACCAATGACAGATATTTATTCTTGTTTTCTTGAGCATAATCTCATTTAATTTTAATATTTTTGGGGGGGGAAACAAGACTTGATCTCATAAGTCATTTTTTATTTAGATATTTATAGACAAAAATAATAATCAGTACATTGCACTGCAAAAAATACTGTATTTTTGTCTTGTTTCCAGTCCAAATATCTAAAAATTCTTGTTTTTAGGAAAAATAAGTCAAGATTAAGTGGTTTTTTATCTTAATCCAAACTGAAAACAAGATTATATATTTTATATTCTTGTTTTAAGGAAACTAAATTAAGTTGGCTTGAAAAAGTCAATTTACTGTTATGCTATTTTCTTCTGAGACTAAAATTTCCAACTCTAACTCCTCCTAGAGCTTTAACTCTACATACTCCAAACTCGGATCAGAACTTCAGACTGTTCTGACTTAGTGTGCTCTATCTTTTCTAAGTGATCCGACTTACGGTTTTCCTAAAAATGACTATTAAAGCTTGAAAAAATCCCATTGACTTTCATTGACGGAATGTTCAAATGAGCCAAGACTTTCAAATTCCAAGTGTCAAAATTCAAATTTAAACTACGGAAGCCCATTTGACTCAAGTGCCATTCTATGTACTATTTCTAATCCATTGAAACTCATAAACCTATCTATCTCTCTCTCTCTAATATGATCTATCTATCTCATAGCAACCACCCAAAACAACTTAGCAACTGCATAGCAACACCTTAGCAACCACTCAGAATACCCTAGCAACCACATAGCAACACCCTAAAAACCACCCCGAGTACCCTAGCAACTGCATAGCAACACTTTAGCAACCACCCAGAGTACCCTAGCAACCGCATAGCAACACCTTAGCAACCACCCAGAGTACCCTAGCAACCGCATAGCAACACCTTAGCAACCACCCGAGTTCCCTAGCAACCGCATAGAAACACCCTAGCAATGACCCCGTGTACCCTAGCAACCATATAGCAACACCCTAGCAATGACCCCGTGTACCCTAGCAACCGTATATCTATCTATCAAAACTACTAAACTAAAACTTTCAAACTGAAAACTTTTAAAACTACTTCAAACTTTCTAGCTAGGCTTTTTCAAGCCAACTTAAAGTTTGTCTTCAAACTTTTTAATCTAGTTTTAACTTATTTTTCCTGAAAACAAGAAAATAATTTCTACTTGTCAAGAAAATGCTTCTTGATTTAAGAACTTTAAGATATGTTGACTAGAAACAAGACAAAAACTCTTAGTAAGAACAGCATTTTTTGCAGTGTGTAAACATGACGCTAACTAATAACTATGATGCTTTCAGGCCTCTTGCATTGCAATTTTTGGCTAAAAACAAACAACATGTTTTTAATCCACTAAATCTACATCTATACTAATTAATTTTCAGAGTATCAGAATGAACGGCAGCTCAAATGAGTGCAGGTAGAGACGGTCACCTTCGGGTTGAATGCAAGTGTTTTGGGGTCATTGGGGTCGACCACGGATGGGTAGGGCTCAAAGATGATGCTTTTGCGGGGCGACTCCAGAGCAGCTCGACACATGGCCACCAGCAGGTCCACCACCTGAAGATTGACATCAAACATCATTTAGAGAAAGGATACAGATAAATGAAACAAGAAAGAGCGTACGACCGCACCTCAGCGCCTGTGGCAACCTCCTCGGCCGCTCCCGACATCACACCCAGAGTGTAGAAGGAAAACACGCACAGCTCTCTCGTGCACACCGCGGGCTGGCGGGGAAAAACAACCAATCAGAGGCATGAACTGAGTCACCACATGATGAGCCACACTGTTTTGTTTTCCAGTACAAATATCGAAACACCCTCTGGTGCAAAAAAATGCTGTTCTTGCTCAGAGTTTTTGTCTTGTTTCTAGTCCAAATATCTAAAAGTTCTTAAAACAAGAAGCATTTTCTTGACTATTAAAACTTATTTTCTTGTTTTGAGGAAAAATAGTGAGTTTTTCTTTAAAACAAGCAAAATAATCTTATTTCAAACCAAAGAAATAAGATATATAATCTTGTTTTCAGTTTGGATTAAGATTATTTTGCTTACCCCACTGGCAGATTATTTTGCTTGTTTTAAGGAAAAACTCACTTAATTTTGACTTATTTTTCCTGAAAACAAGAAAATAAGTTTTACTTGTCAAGAAAATGCTTCTTGATCTAAGAATCTTTAGATATTTGAACTGGAAACAAGACAAAAATACTAAGTGAGAACAGCATTTTTTGCAGTCTGTTGTTCATTTGGGGGTCACACTTGTGTTTTTTGCGGTCAAAAGTGACTTTTTATTTTCAGTAAAATCAATATAATATATTTTTGTTCAATAAAATTTTTTCTTTATTATTTTGTGTTTTGAGAGAGTACTAATTAATATTCGTGCAATAATTATGATATATTTTTTCTCACTGAAAAAATACAAAAACGTTCTGATTTTTGTTGATCAATTACTTTTCAATTAAAGCAGTATTTAAAATAGAGACAAAACCTTTAAAATCCAATTTTTGAAGGATTTAGATTAGTGCCATCATAAATATTAAGTTGTGGATCTGGATATATATTTAGATATTCTTAAAGAAGTCTTTTAGACAAGGTTTAGATATTTTTGTTTGAAATGTTGATTTGAAGTGTCAGTTTTTGCATTAATTTTACTGCAGTCAAACCTGAACACAGAGGACATTTTGTTACACATAACATCAAAATTCAATAAAAATGTAACACTAATGAACAGAAATGCTTTATCAGAGCTTAATTAACCTGATTTCAACCTCTTATTTGAATCTTCTGGCTCAATTTTGCTATATTGTTACAGCTACACCAGTTCATTTGTTTGTGTATAATAGTGTGTAAGTGTGTGTGTCAAATCCAAACTCAGCAAGGGCCATGCCGAGGGTTGTGAATAAAATCAGGGGCTGGACATATATTTAGAGGATTTTTTTCATTTATTGAAGACATATAAGTGTATTAATAAATATATATTGTTAGAAAGAACAATATATATATATATATATATATATATATATATATATATATATATATATATATATATATATATATATATATATATATATATATATATATATATATAACCTCACAAAATTAATCCACATTTATCAAAACAATGAGGTTTTAATTTTAAAATTTATAATTTTAATTTTGAGTTGGAACACATTTGTGTCACAGCACACTTTTTTATCTTTATCAAAACAAGAAATAAGGTCTCTGACCAGCATAACTACATAAAACAGTACTTTAAAAACAGCTATTTCGATTTCAGAAAATAATTTTGATAAAGCAAAATAGTCAACAAATTATAGATATAAACACCACATGGTATATAGACAACAAATGGTATCTGATATTGTACTATTTGGCTTATTTTGGTAGCTCTTACTTAGAAAAGACTCCTTTAACTTGACAGGACACATGCACATGGCATAATGCACACTGCCAGTTAAACAAAACAGTAGGCCTACTTAAAAAACAGCGCATGGATTTTAGGAAAAACTGTTTGATAACATTCAACAAATGGTAGGCTATTATAGATAAATGGCATATAGATAACAAATATCTGAAATTGTATTATTTGGCTTATTTTAGTAGCTCTTACTTTTAAAGTCAACTTGAACTTGAAAAAACTCATGCACCGGGCTCATGCCAAACCTAAGCAAATTATGATTTTTTTTCTTCTTTGCATTTTTCTTTTTTTAGTAATTTCTAGCCACATTTAAAGTCAGATAGCTATAGTTAGCTCTGCCGTATTCTCTGCTAAAATTAGTGAGTTGAGTGAAGTGCAACAGCACCACCTACGTCTCAATGTTGTAATGTCACAGACGTTTATTTAAATCTTTTTTGTGTTCAATTATATAATGAGTACCACTTTTCCAAACAGTGTTTTTGTCTTATGCTGAATCACTATGGTACACCTATAATAAGTGTTTATATTCAGACTGTTTTAGACTGCGTTGTATTTGACACGTGTGTTTTAAAGTGTAACCTCTTCATTACTGTGCACTTTTTTCTGCATCATGGATGATTTGTAGATTGTACACAAAAAATTCTCTGTATGTTAATATTTTTGTCCATTCATTTCCTATGGTCACATAGCAACTGCCGCAAAAGTCACAGAGTTTCATACCATTCTGATGAAGTAGCGATTTAAAAATAATAATAAATAAATAAATAAAAATACTGGTCTAAAATGGCCGAACAACACCAGAGGGTTAAATCAAGATTTAAGGCATTTACTTAAAGGGATAGTTCACCCAAAAAATGAAAATTCTGTCATTATTTACTCAACCTCAAGTTCCCTTTCGAGGGAACTCGCACTGCGCTATGGGAACGCCCCCTTCAGGACACAGTGTCTCGTTCCCTCTCTCAGGGAACTATGGTTATAGTCATAACCTGAGACGTTTTTCTAAACCTGCCTGAAGTTCTTTCTTCTGTTTAACATAAAGGAAGATATTTTGAAGAATGTTGGTATAAAGTAACAGTTGCTGGACCCCATTGACTTCCATAGTAGGAAAAAAATACTCAATGGGGAGCAGAAACTGTTTGGTTACCCACATTCTTCAAAATATCTTCTTTTGTGTTCAGCAGATGAAAGAACATACAAGTTTAAACAACTTGCGGGTGAGTAAATGATGACAGATTTTTCCTGTATTGGTGAACATATTTGAAAATGCTATAGATTATTGCACTTCAAAACAATAAGTGAATTAAAATAAATGTACAGAACTAAACATTTATATTTTATTGAAAATATATATTTTACAAAATAATTTGGACCCTAAAATGGCTTTAAATTAAAGCCATATGTATAACCAAATTTTGTTCCAAATTTGAAGTTGATATCACAAAAATTGAGGTTCCTGTGAGATTTTGTTTAGGCGCTGTACCAAAAATAGTGCTTCTCCTGTCACATTAATACATTTCTCTCATAATATCACTTTAATCACAGAACAGTCACTAAATATGGAACCTTTCAGGTGATATGTGTTTTGTCAAGTTTAGAAAACAAATTTTTTTTTATCTTCCAGTGACGTCAGTAAAATAATTCAAAGAAAAAAAAAAACAAGTTTACTTTTCTTACCAGATATTTTTCTTGTTTTAAGCAAAAACACACTAATTTTGATACATTTTTTCATAAATCAAGACTTAATTTTGCTTCTCCAGTATTTTGATTTAAGAATGTTTAGATGTTCGTACTGGAAAACAAGACAGAAATACTGAGGATGAACATAATTTTTTGCAGGTCAATCGCATGGCCACGGCTCTGACACTCTACAGCTGTCGCTCACCTTCAGCATGGATCCGTTCTGAAAGACGTGCTGCTCGTCGCAAACCACACAGTACTCGTTCAGAGTGGGGATCCGCTGCTCAGAGTATTTCATTATCTTACAGAGAAAACACAGAGGTGATAATCAGAAGACACACGGAGCTGATGTGATCCACTGTCAGAGGAAGATCAAGAGGAGCGCAGGGCGATCACAGAGGAAATGGAGCACAACATGAGTCGGTTGTGTAATATGACATGATGATGACTGCGAAAAATGAGTGAAAAAGACAAACTGGAAACTGCATTATTCACTGTTGAATTAATTTTCTTTTGTTCCAATTCTAGATTCTGATTGATCAATCCAGTGTTCCAGTTGTGCTAAAATACACAAAATACACACTACGGTTCAAGAGTCTGGAGTCGGTAAGATTTGTCTCTTCTGCTCATCAAGGCTGCGTTAATTTAATCAAAATTACAGTAAAAATTGTAATATATTTTTACAGTTTAAAACAGCTGTTTTCTATGTGAATATATAGTAAAGTGTAATTTATTCCTGTGATCAATTCAGCATCATTACTCCAGTCTTCAGTGTCACATGATCCTTCAGAAATCAATCTTAATATGATGATTTGCAAGAAACATTTATGATTATTTTCAATGTTGTGCTGCTTCATATTTTTGTGGTACTGTCACTTTTGACCAATGTAATGCATCTTTGATGAATAAATGTATTTAAAAAATAAATAAAATCTTACCAACCCGAAGCTCACCATCATGTTTCACAAAATCACATTTGAATGAATATGAATGTGTCCTAAATATAGCTGTGCTGTTATTTCAGCAATACGGCTCCTGTTATATAATGCTATACTGTGAAAGCTACTGACGGTTCTTCACTCTATAGCATGACCTCTTGAAGCTTATTGCTGTAATAACAGAACGGCTGTGAAACAGTCCCAGGTTCATTAACAACATTACAACTGCACATCACTCCACCACGTTCCTTATGAACTAATAACTGCAGTTTTAAGCACTTTATATCTAGCGTAAAGAGATTTAAAGGGATAGTTCACCCAAAAATGCGTCATGGATTATTTTCCTAAAAATCTTTATCTGAAGAAAGAAAGTCATATACATCATTGATGGAATGAGGAAATGATGAGAGAATTTTTATTTTTGGGTGAACTAATGCTTTAAGTTAAGAAATGAGAGCCTTTTTAGAATGAAAACCTGAAAATGTCTGAGATAAACACATGTATAAGTGGTAAACCTGGTAAAATCAAAACAAATGATTCCAGATTAATTATTGAATAATAATGTACATTCATTATTACTTTAGGCGTGCATTAATTTTCAGTAATTTTCTAGACTGTTTTTTTTTTTTTTTTTTTTAAATATTTAATTTCCACATGACATGTGGGAAAAAATATGTATATTGTGGCCACAAATTAACAATTTGTTTCCACGACTTACTAATGCATCACATTTATTCCCTCGTTTTACTAAATCATACAAATGATAATTCATTCCCTCGGTTTACTGTGCATTGTGGTATGTTATGGAAGCTTGTTTCTGCCACTAAATACATTTTTTTTAAAAAGAACACAATTCTGACTTTTTTTATTGCGAATTATAAAGTCTGAATTGTGTTATAAAGTCAGAATTGCAAGATAAAGTCGCAATTGTGACATTTTTTAGCAATTGTGAGTTTTTAATCATGCAATCACGTTTTACTAAATCGTACGAACGATAATTCGTTCCCTCATTTTACTAAATTGTGCACACGATATAATAATTCGTTCCCTCGTTTTTCTAAATCATACAAATGATAATTAGTTCCCTCGTTTTACTAAATTGTGCGCACCATATAATAATTTGTTCCTCGTTTTACTAAATCGTAAGAATGATAATTCATTCCCTCATTTTATTAAATTGTGCGCATAATATAATAATTCGTTTCCTCGTTTTACTAAATCGTACGAACAATAATTCGTTCCCTCGTTTTACTAAATTGTGTGCACCATATAATAATTAATTTCCTCGTTTTGCTAAATAGTACAAGCAATAATTAGTTCCCTCATTTTACTAAATTGTGCGCACGATATATTAATTCATTCCCTCGTTTTACTAAATCGCACGAATGCTAATTCTTTCCGTCGTCTTACTAAATTGTGCGCACCATATAATTTCATTTGCTCGTTTTACTAAATCGTACGAACGATAATTCATTCTCTCATTTTACTAAATCGTACAAACCATAATTCGTGCGCTCATTTTACTAAATTGTGCGCACCATATAATTTCATTTGCTCGTTTTACTAAATCGTACAAACCATAATTTGTGCGCTCGTTTTACTAAATTGTGCGCACCATATAATTTCATTTGCTCGTTTTACTAAATCGTACAAGCGATAATTCGTTCTCTCATTTTACTAAATCGTACAAACCATAATTTGTGCGCTCATTTTACTAAATTGTGCGCACCATATAATAATTTGTTCCCTCGTTTTACTAAATCATGTGCACGATATATTAATTCATTCCCTTGTTTTACTAAATCGTACGAATGATAATTTGTTCCTTCGTCTTACTAAATTGTGCACACCATATAATTTCATTCGCTCGTTTTACTAAATCGTACAAACGATAATTTGTTCTCTCATTTTACTAAATTGAGATATAATGCACAGATATAATAATTCTTTCACTTGTTTTACTAAATCGTGCGCACAATATAATTTGCTGCTTCGTTTTACTAAATCGTGCGCAGATATAATAATTCATTCCCTCCTTTTACTAAATTGTACAAGCGATAATTCGTTCTCTCATTTTACTAAATTGTGCACCGATATAATTCCTTCACTTGTTTTACTAAATGAAAATCTAATTCACTCCCTCGTTTTACTAAATTATGAACACAATATAATCATTTGTTCCCTCGTTTTACTAATAATTTGTTCCTTTGCATTACTAAACCATGTTGTAATTCGTTCCCTTGTTAAATCAAAATGAGGGAACGAATTAGTTCAACAAGGTCACGTTTTTCTTAAACGAGGGAACAAATTATTGAGTCGTGGGTACGAATTCTTAATTTGGGGCCACAATAAATTAAAGTAAATTCTTAATTCATGGTCATGATATATATAAATTTTTTCAGCAGTCATGTGCAGGGCTCTGAAAATGTTTTATTATATTTTTAAACTTCAAAATAAAGCTGTGATTTTCTGTGGGTGCTTTAATTCTCTGCATCATCATGCATATGATCTTTTATGAGATTTATGATGATGATGATTCACTCAGATGTTCACTAAGAAGCTGCACTCGACATGCACGAATGTAACGTTTAGATGTACACTGGGCATGATGGGAAACGATGTAGTCATGCGTGGCGGTGTGAGGCTGTGGTGTGATGGGTACCTGCACGAGGAAGCCGTACTCCAGCGTGGGGATGTTCTTGCAGTGTCCGCCCGCCTGGGATGAGAAAAACAACTCAATCAGCTGGCGGGTGGTAATCTGCGCAGGGGCCCTGCCCGCCGGGACAGCCACAGTCTGATGGGTTAACGGAGACAAAGCATTATGGGAAAGGTGCCAGCCAGCCGTGTTAGGCGAGGGGGGTGTCGAAGGGCAAAGAGGCTGGGGATTGGGATGGGGGACTGGTCCTACGAGAGGAATCTGCAGCCAAGTTTTATCTGTCACGTGGAGTCCCTAATGAGCCACTGAGGGGTCACGGGTATGGAGAAGCGGGAAAGAGAGTGATTCGGAAGGAAAACGTGCAGTCAGGGAAGACGGGATGCTGACCTGGCTGTTCGGAGGGTAGCTGAACAGCTCGCCCTTGGGGTTCTTCATGGTACAGGAGATGGAGCGGTTCATGAGCCGGGTGACTCTGAGCTCCGGCACGCTCAGTTTGCCTTTCAACACTGTGTCCTGGATCAGGGGGAAACTGGGAGACCTGGAGCCAAGATGGAGGCCACAGCCAGCGGATGAGTTCATGCTGCGCTCACGTCATGCTGGAATTACCTTAAGTATGATTTCTGACTAGTAAAACACATATTTCTGTTTGTTATGCCAATTTTTATGGTATTTTTATTGTCATCAGCAACAAAAACACATTTATCCATTTTGGAACTATGAGCAGAGCTGGGAATATTAAATTGTAGTTCATTTCTGAATACAAATTAGTAACGTAACCTATTACATAATTATTTAGGTAATATAATCTGACTTTAAGATTACTTTTGACCTTCCTTTTAGCCTTAACTTATCACATAGATTTGAACGGGATATTCTTGTACTGTAGTGATAATTATGTTGAAAATTAGTGCATTAAATATTTTGTGAAGGAACTGTAGGTGTGTTGTAAACTGATGATAAGTTGAAAGGTAATAATTAAACCATAAAAATAAAAATTCAAATAAAAATAATCAAAATAAAACCCAAAATACATTAAATATTTAATTTGTTTTGCCATCTAGCCTCCACAAAACTGGAAGACATTCTGAACATAAATAAGTAATATACTGTTTTCGAAAGGACAATTTAAAAGATAAAAAAAGAGAAATTAGTGAGAATCAATAAATTATGAATGACTTTACTGCCATTTTATGAATAATAAGTAATCATCAAACAACTATAGTTTGATTATGAGTTTTTTAAAATGTAATAATCTAATTACAAGTATATAATTTTTGGAATCGGATTACATAATCTAGATTAAGTTACTACCCAGCACTGACTATGAGTGTTGCCATAAAAACTAATAATTTCTAAATATAAGGATTGTATTATGATAATCACATCATGACGTGAACGCAACATCAACATATTTTATATTTAAGGGAGTTTTAGATTGTTAAATAAATGAATTTTATTTATATATATATATATATATATATATATATATATATATATATATATATATATATATATATATATATACACAGATAGATAGATAGATAGATAGATAGATAGATAGATAAAAAAATACTTCTACTCCTAAAAAGTAATCGGTCACTGTTTCAACCGTGATCTGTTGTTTCAGATTGTTAGCATATATGACATGGGTTTTCACATCAAACTTTGAGGACATACTTGGGGATCGGGGAGAAGATACTCAATCCGGCACGGAATTTCTTGATGGTTCCTCCAGCTTTGAACCAGCTGTGTCGTTTCTCCTGCTGGGCTTTGAGGAACTCATTACTGAGATGCTTCCACTGCTGGGACGTGAATGTGCTGAGGATCCTAAACACATGAAAACAAGCTCTTGCATTACAGTTTCTGCTTAATCAATCAAAACACTTTGTTTTGTATAAAAGCATCTGCCAAATTCATAAAAGTAAATGATGCACCCTCATAATGAGATTTTAAACTTTACCTTAGGTAAACACAATACTTCGATAAAAATGATGCAATAAAGCTCATAATCGTAGCAACCATAATCATAGTAAAACATGGAGTATGTTGATTTTTATCACAATAAACAGGCATTTAAACACTTTAATCACATCTATTCCACTCTGAGCTTGTGCAATTTTGGGATGCTGAAGAAACTGAGTTCATCTTGCAATGTTGCGAGACATGAATATAATGCAGTATAGCCTACTGATGGTTAAAGACATTGAAATCATTTGTGCTGTGCATTGCGGTATGTTATGGAAGCTTGTTTCTGCCACTAAATAAAAAAAATAAAAAGGGTAATTTCTACTTTTTCTCTCACAATTCTGACTTTTTGTCTTGCAAGTGCAAGATTTAAACTCGCAACTGCGAATTATAAAGTCAGAAATGCAAGATAAAAAAGTCACAATTGTGACATTTTTCTAGCAATTCTGAGTTTTTAATCACGCAATTCCGACTTTATATCACGCAATTCCGACTTTATATCGCAATTCCGACTTTATATCACACAATTCAGACTTTATATCACACAATTCAGACTTTATATCACACAATTCCGACTTTATATCACACAATTCCGACTTTATATCACGCAATTCCGACTTTATATCTCAAAATTTCCGACTTTATATCTCGCAATTCCGACTTTATATCTCGCAACTCCGACTTTATATCACGCAATTCCGACTTTATATCTCGCAATTCCGACTTTATATCTCGCAATTCCGACTTTATATCTCGCAATTCCGACTTTATATCACGCAATTCCGACTTTATATCTCACAATTCCGACTTTATATCTCGCAATTCCGACTTTATATCTCGCAATTCCGACTTTATATCTCGCAATTCCGACTTTATATCACGCAATTCCGACTTTATATCTCACAATTCCGACTTTATATCTCGCAATTCCGACTTTATATCTCGCAATTCCGACTTTATATCTCGCAATTCCGACTTTATATCTCGCAATTCCGACTTTATATCACGCAATTCCGACTTTATATCTCACAATTCCGACTTTATATCTCGCAATTCCGACTTTATATCTCGCAATTCCGACTTTATATCTCGCAATTCCGACTTTATATCACGCAATTCCGACTTTATATCTCACAATTCCGACTTTATATCTCGCAATTCCGACTTTATATCTCGCAATTCCGACTTTATATCACGCAATTCCGACTTTATATCTCACAATTCCGACTTTATATCTCGCAACTCCGACTTTATATCACGCAATTCCGACTTTATATCTCACAATTCCGACTTTATATCTCGTAACTGTGAGTTTATATCTTGCAATTTTGAGAAAAAAAGTCAGAATTGTGAGATAAAAAGTCGCAATTACCTTTTTTATTTTTTATTTCATGGCAGAAACAAGCTTCTATAGTAAATGAATAATGGCAGTAAAAATAACCACAATTCTTGGAGAATAATCATAATAATAAAAATTGCATTTAAACGGGAAGGAAGAGGTTTGCTCGTGTCATGTAAACATCTTACTGCGATTAAGTCTTTATTCTGATTATTGGAAATAAACTCATTATTGGTGCACATGCAAACATAGTCAATCTTACTTCTTTAGCTGAAGTCCCAAACTGAATCCCTCTTTATTAGATGGCTGAAACACCTCCACCGATGGTTCTGTGGGAGTAAATTGAATAAGCATTAAATGTACCGTCTCAAACACACACATGCACAGAAGTGAACGCATGCACGTTTCTTACCCGGTCCATCCAGGTACTGTGAAAGAGAGAAACGAAGGCGTAAGACAATGGGCTCTGTTCGGATCACCTTCCACGCGGTCGCCACCTCCTCCTACAAACAAGCAAATCATTTTATTCCCATTTCAAGATCTGTTTATAAAGTTGAGCAGGTTGTGTGGGAAGTACACGTTCTCACATCCAAGAAGCTGATGTTGATTTGCAGGTCGATGTCCACATCATCGATCGTGCCATACTCTCTGTAGGAAGAGCAACACACTCAATGTGAATCAGGTGTGAATGCACAAATGTGAATCAGATGTGGAGTGAGGGCTCTTCTTACCTGACGGATACGGCGCTGTCCGTGTAGATGTCTTTCACAGCCTCGATATCCGCGTCCAGCTGCGGGTGACGGTACAGGTCAGCTGCACAGCTCCCCTACAGGCGGACAGTGATATTACACATTAAACTGCTTGTTCACTTTCATTTCTAGAGGTGCACATATTTGCTCATTTATTTGAGATAATGTATTTTCAATAAATGTACAATGTATAAAGCCAATAAAGATTAGATTTTCCCTGCTTTATAATAAAGATAACATTATTAACGTTAAAATCACTCACAAAACGTCTTAAGGCAGATTAAATTTGTCATATTTCATTAAGACTGTAACAGAATGTGACGTTTTTACGAGTTTTTCACCTGAATACCGTACAGGAACTGCTCCGATTCATTCTCTCCATCCGATTCTTCATCCGTCCAGCACTGGCCTTTAATATCCTGAATGAAGCACAAACACAAAAACTAATTTTAGCTTTATTTATACACTATTATAGTATTTCTTAATATTTTGTATTAGCTTTTATTTTTATATTTCAAGTTTAATTTTAGTTTAATTTTCAGTCATTTTGATTTTGTAATTTTGTATTAGTTTTTTGTTTTTATTTGTCTACTTAGCTTTAATTTCTTTTTATTTCAGTTTCTTCTTAGTACTTCAACTTATTCACAGTCTCTTTAAAAGTATCATTTCTTTAATAATAATAATATTAATAATAATAATAATGCAGTTTATCCATAAAGTGCCTTTCTCAAACTCAAAGCATTACAATACAACATAAAACTATACATCTTGAATAAAAATAAATAATAATAATAAAAGATATATTATTATTGCTATTATTAAATAGATAAAACAGAAATAAACAATTATACATCCAAAACAATACACAGAAAGCTTACAATTTATTTTAAGGTGTCCTTTTTACAGTGTAATTATACATTAAAGTACTGATTAATAATAATTAACAGCATGTAGTAGGGTTTGGTTTAGGGCTAGTTGCATGTAATTATGCAAAAATTTACTGTTTTTACTACAGTAAGTACATTTAACATATGTAACACTACATAAGTGTTACCTATGAAAATAAAATTATTAAACTTGCGAATTAATAATTTCTTGCAACAAGTTTGGTATTTTTTAAAAGAAAAACGGCAGATAAAAATACTTTGCAATGTCACGATTCATTCCAGCTCATGGACATGAATAAGAATAACATCCAATCAAATTTCCCCAATTTATGAGCACATTTTACTTCAAATCAAATTGCAAATTCCACCTCAGGTGAAAAAAAAAGTACATTTCTATAATGTACTTAAAGTACATTTAAACATTTAATCTATTTTTGTGCACTAATTTTGTACTTAATATACTAAAAAGTCTTTAGTACTTCTTAAGATAACATCTAAGTGTGTTATTTTGAGACACCATTAAATATGAACTAAAATGTGCTTTAATATATACTATTTCTATATACTATAAGTATCTAAATATCTAAATACATTTTTTTAAAAACAACCCAAGTTAGGTTAAATATGAACAAACCAAGAGATTGGGTTGTTTTAACCCAGCGGTTGGGTTGAATATTTGACCCAACATGCTGGGTAGTTTTATTTAACTCAGCTATTGTTTAAAAATTACTATATAGCTGTCTTAAAATGAACCCAAAGGAAATATGTGTCTGATTTTTAATTTCCAACCTATTTTGGGTTCATTTTATAGTGAGCTGCAGGTGTATCAGAGGAAACAGGCCGTGTCTGACGGTGTAATGAAGCGCGAACACTCACCATTGGCTCCGTGTTCACAGACGTGTTTCTGGCAGGATGAAGCTTTTCTGATCCATTTCAGCAAAACAACAGGCACTCTGGGACGACGGGAGACAGAAAGATGAGCTGTTCGCTTTCTGCATGAGGAAAAATAAACAGAACACCATTTTTTCTTAATAATTTTACATCAAAACCACAATTCAATCAGGCATCTCAAAAGAGACAATACAATAAATCACTGCAACAGCAATGCTAAACATTACATGCAAAATATCCGTAATAAAGGAAGAAAAGCTGCTGCTGGACTCATGTTTTTCACCTGCTGGACGATAATGAATCCCACAGACAGACAATAAAAGGTGAGCCACACTGAATAAAAAAATGGTGTCGGATTTACTTTGAACCAATTTTTACTCAGTGCATATCTACAAACGAGACAATAATAAACATCAAAGAAATAACCCTATTAACCACATAACAATGTAAACAACACTAGCAACACCCCGGCAACCAGTCAAAACGCCTCGCATCGTGACCCTTTGTCACAGGCATTTTCCTCAAATGAAAAAACCGAGCGTCCGCTCCTGTAGACGATAAAGAAACTGAGCTGAGCTGGTTTTACCTCTAAAAAACGCTCTGTTCTTTCTCCTCTCCTCCATCTCGCCACTGCGTATCCTAGCAACAACCCGTTCTGTCCGTGTCACTGATTTGTGCGTGCGTGCGTGTGTGTGTGTGTGGGCACAAATTTCCCAACTACTCCTCTGCATAAGCCATATCTGATAAATGCTGACAAAAACACCAAACCAGTGAACATATTCCTCCCCAAATTCAAAAGATCAATCCTAGTCCATTGAGATCGCTTGCATTGTGTGTCACAGTAATGAGAATCTAATGACAATCACCATTAATGAAAACATCTGCATGGATGATGGTGATGATTTCAACATTTTTGGACGGAAAATCTCATGAAAAGCAAAAAATCTGAGTGTGCATGTTTTCATGATGTACATCCATGTTTCTCCCTGAACAATAACTAACATACTTGTGTATTTTTATTGAAAAAGAAGAAATTTAAGTGGGCAGCTTGGATGAAAACTACAAGACGAAACCGAAGTGAAAAACACATTTGGACATAAAAACACACGTCAAACACAGTCTCATTTTGGTCTAATTTTTAGTAATTTTTCATTTTAGTTTTTTTTTTTTTTAAATATATATATATATATATATATATATATATATATATATATATATATATATATATATATATATATATATATATATATATTTTTTTTTTTTTTATTTATCTTTAATTTAGTTTTTATTTCAGTTTTTTTTTCTTTTTTTTTTGTAATTTTCAACTTAGTACTTAGTTCTTGACTGATTCAGTCTCTTTAAAAGTATAATTTTTTTATTAATAATAATAATGGATTTTATCCATAAAGCGCCTTTCTCACACTCAAAGTGCTACAATACAACATAAAACTAAACATCTCGAATAAAAATAAATAATAATAAAAGAGATATTATTATTATGAAATAGATAAAATAGAAAGAAACTCAAAACAATTATACATCCAGAACAATACATTACGTCAAATACAGTCTCATTTTGGTCTAATTTTTTGTAATTTTGATTTTTATTTTTGACATTTTTTTTTTTTATATTTTTATTGAGCTCTAATTTAGTTTTTATTTCAGTTTATTTATTTTTTCACTTTTTTCATTTTTTCATTTATTTTTATTTAGTAATTTTAGTACTTCACTGATTCAGTCTCTGTAAAAGTATACTTTCTTTATTAATAATAATAATGGATTTTATCCATAAAGCGCCTTTCTCACACTCAAAGTGCTACAATACAACATAAAACTAAACATCTCGAATAAAAATAAATAATAATAATAATAATAAAATAGATATTATTATTATTAAATAGATAATATACAAAGAAACTCAAAACAAACAATACACAGAAAGCATTATGTCAAATACAGTCTCATTTTGGTCTAATTTTTTAGTAATTTCATTTTAATTTTTGTCATTTTAAAAAAAAAAAATTTTATTTAGCTTTAATTTAGTTTTTATTTCAGTTTATTTTTTTATTTTTCAGTTTATTTCCTTTATTTTTATTTAGTAATTTTAGTACTTCACTGATTCTCTTTAAAAGTATAATTTCTTTATTAATAATAATAATGCATTTTATCCATAAAGCGCCTTTCTCACACTCAAAGTGCTACAATACAACATAAAACTAAACATCTCGAATAAATATAAATAATAATAATAATAATAATAAAAGAGATATTAAATAGATAATATACAAAGAAACTCAAAACAATTATACACCCAGAACAATACACAGAAAGCATTACAATAAAATTCATTATTTTCTTTGAAAAACAGCCATTTTGTTTATATGGGAGTCACAGTTTCTCTCTCCGCCACCATCTATGTGCTCAAGGTGAACAAAATCACTCAACTTTCATGCACTTTACATCAAACCTGCATAAAAATATTATCGTTAATGTTTATTGGCTGATGAAAATACTAAAATACAGCTATCTAGAGAGCAGTTTAATGCTTTTAATAAGATGCAAAAACACAAATACCCGAATTTTAAAGCATTCACATAATATTTTTATCAATAAAATGTGTCTGTGAGTGTATTTTAGGACTGTAGTTCGATGTAATAACCATGATATATTGGTCTAATTTGCTTGAATAATTTCACAGACAGCATCCATCTGCACAAAATCCCCCAGTGTGTCCTTAAACAGCCCCCCTCCACACCCATAATGCCCTGCTGGGGTCGAACACATACCGATGCAGCTCACAGACGGTCCGGTCAGCATCCACGACACCCCCTCCCCCACATCCATCCATCCATCCACCGCTACATCTCACCTTCAGAGGATGGAGCGAGCGGCACCAGCCCGACGGCTCCTTCTCCTCCAACACGACACCACCGTGATGCAGATGAATAAATAAAGACGGCGCACACAAACCATCTGATGTGACTGTGCACTAGCAGCAATCCTCCATTTTAATGCTCCATCTCTTGCTCCGCCGTGTGTTTATCTGTTGCAGATCTGCTTCCAGTGCTCTCTTATTTTTGCCTGACAACACAGTGAACTGAGCATGCTCAGTGAGAGCCAGCAGAGGGAGTCATGTGACCTACAGCTGACGAGAGAGAGAGAGAAACATAATCCACATTTCCCTAGACTGTCAGAAAAAGATCAAACGCTCCATGATCTGTACAATAGAGCAACTCTTAATGTCTTTTAAATCTTGTTATTTTATTGCATTAATGTTTTTGTGTTGATGCTTTGCCTGTATTGTGAGTAAATGACTCCTAATGAAGTAATTATTACAAGAGACAGAAAGAGGGTAAAGCAGCAGCTGCTGCATTGTGATGGTGCATTAGCCAATGGCAGTGTTCTATTTTTATCAGCTGACTGTGTGTTTCATGAAGGAACGTGAGCATTGCATATATTTTCATGTCATTGTGGCTCTACACTGCTGTGCGACGGACTCAACCGTTACCGTCCTAATCAGAGTTTACCCTGCTTACCTCATTAAGAGCCTCGCTTTACACAATGACCTCCAGAGAGAGAGAGAGAGAGAGAGATAAGCCATTATCCAACATGTCCTCGACTGCATGACTCACGTCTCTGATGGAGACACGGTGCTGTCTCATATCCTGCCATCCTGTAAAAAAGACACTTGCATTAATTATTCATAAACACTTTATATAGCAAATGCCTCTTTTAGAACCAACCAGCTGCTCTAAAATTAATGACTCGTTTGGTGGCAGATCTTCAGCATCATGTTTTTAGCATAATTCAGTATGACGATTCACTTTTGAGCATCTGGTGACCAGTCGTTTTCTGTCATTGAAATGAAGCTGAAATAAAATATAAATACCAGATGAAAAAACCTAAATGAAAATTAGAAATGCTGCTTTTGCAACTGAAATAGTTGGAAGTACTAAAATTAAGAAAACTAAAACTGAAATAAGCTATGTAGAAATATTTATTACTAAAATTAAAATGAAAAATGAAAATATAAAAATAATACAATATACTAAGCTATAGAAATATTTATTACTAAAATTACAAATATTATATAATAATATAATATAATATATATGTATATATATAACCTTACTAAAATTAAAAGCAGTATATATATATATATATATATATATATATGGGAGAAAAAAATATTTTATATATATATAGATTTATTTTTTTTTTTTTTTTACATAATTATAATTTTAGTAATAAATATTTCTATATAGCTTATTTTGGTTTTAGTTTTAAGTTTAGTATATAGTACTGTTTTTAATATTTCATTTTAATTTAGTGTAAGTTTTAATAATTTTGTTGTGTGCTTTTGTAATTTTTATTCATTCATATATATATATATATATATATATATATATATATATATATATATATATATATATATGAATAAAAATTACAAAAGCACACAACAAAATTATTAAAACTTAAACTAAATTAAAATTACACTGAAAATATTAAAATTATACGATATACTAAACGTAATAAAACTAAAACTGAAATAAGCTATATAGAAATATTTATTACTAAAATTAAAATGAACAAATAAAAATAAAGCCGAATTAAAAAGATTTTCTTTAGCGACTAATGGCAAATTCAAAGTATTAAACTTACTAAAATTAAAAGCAGAATTATATATATATATATATATATATATATATATATATATATATATATATATATATATATATATATATATATATATATAAATAAATTACAAAAGCTACATACTAAATTTAATAAAACTAAAACCAGAATAAGTTACATAGAAATATTTAAATAACAATAATAATAATAATATTAATAAAACTGATAGGTAACACTTATATTAGTGTCCTTGTTGCACATTACATGTAGTTACTGTAGTAATAACTATACAGTATGCATAATTATTACATGCAACTAACCCTAAACATATAGCAAGTACATGAAGTTAATAATTATTACTCAGTATTTAAATGTTTAAATACACTTTAACATGGACGCCTTAAAATAAAGTTTACTAAAAATTACAAATGAAAACTAAAAATATAACTATAAAATATAATAAAGTAATAATAAAATAACACTGCCGGTTGACAAACTACAGTGAATTCATCTAGAAATCATATAATGTACACCATTTTAGATATTCACTTGTTGTTGAATACATGTATATTGTGCACATTGTGTTCATTTATCTAATGTGTATTGCTTTTGATGTATATTGTTAATGTGAATTGCCCTTCGGGAACAAATAAAGTGTTTGAAATTGAAACAACATTGTGTTTGTGCTCTTTTATATCTCAGGAGACATAAAGGAGACAACTTAAAGATGAAAACAGGCCCAAATGAGTCAATAGCTGAAGAGGGTTGAAGTTAATATGGATCATATTTAGATCTCTGAGTCTTGGCACACTTTCAGACATCGTACATTGTTGCAACTCACAGCCAATCCAGAGTGCATCAATGGGATTTACGATGGGATTTGACAACTGATGCAGACAGCAGTGGCGGCTTACGGGTCAGGGGTGTGCCCGGATTGGCCGACGGGCTTGTCTCTCACCTCTGGAGGTGGGCGAGGAGCACAAGGACACGCAGCAGGTGAGCTGAGAGCGGTCAGTGAGCGAGCGGCCGTCAGGTGAGCAGAGGACAGCATGGGCAGCGGGAGCAGCAGCAGCGGCGGGGTCGTCGTGGAGAGCAGGTGAGTCTGACACCTTCACCTGGACACATGCATGCAGACGGTCTCAAAACACTCGTCTTCAAACAATAATATATTGAATCCTGGTCTCATTTAAGACTGGCAGGGCCCATGAGGTTCAATCCACAGAATCAACTATCCTCAAATACGGCCAAAGTTTCCTTTTATTGTGGAGGTTAAAGTACAGTTCTGCGGTTATTTTCACAAGTCGTGCATTTTATCTGCAAAAGCCGGAAAATCACACACAAATAAAGCCGGACTTCAGATGAAACACCTCCATCTGTGACCAGCAGGTGGAGAAATACTGACAGAGTTCTGCACTATGTGTTTAAAGGTTTTCACTTCTGAATGAAATGTCCTGATCATTTACTCACCCCCATGTCATCCAAGATGTTCATGTCTTTATTTCTTCAGTGGAAAAGAAATGAAGGTTTTTGAGGAAAACTGTTCTCCATATAGTGGACTTCACTGGGGTTCAACGGTCCAAATGTCAGTTTCAGTGCAGCTCTACATGATCCCAGACGAGGAATAAGAGTCTAATCTAGAGAAACCATCGGCCATTTTCTAAAAAAAATAAACATTATATACATTTTAACCACGAATGCTCGTCTTGCACTGCTCTGTGATGCTCCACGCATGACGTATTCATGTTGGAAAGGTCACGCGTGATGTAGACGGAAGTACAGATCCAGTGTTTATAAAGCGAATGTGCAAAGACTAAATCAAACGACCTTTACAAAAAATAAATAAATAAATAAAATAACGATATCAGACGATTTTGAAGTTGGAGGAGAAAATGCGTCCCAATTCACCTTCTTACACTACGTTCTAAAAGTATGTACTGTTTTTGTAATGCAAGTAATGCAAGCTTTGGGTCATACTACCAAAGTCCCTTTAAGACAAGTCATTTCACTCGGCGGCCATCTTTGAAACGCCTCTCGGGCATCCTGGGCATCATGCAATCTCTTTGAATGGGGAAACATCAAATTCTCCAAAACTGTTCGCCAACCTTACGATTAAATTTCATATTTGAAATCACCAATGAAATGTAACAACAACCGGCTCATAAAATTTATTTTGTAAACGATCGAATCATGACAAAAAAAACTATTTTTCAGGCTGGATCAAGCTAATGCGCATGCGGAGACCTAAATGCGCGTCTCTTCTGAGGCGCGCGTATGATTGTTTCTATAGAAACCGGTGATTCTAAAGGTGCGTTCACGTGGCCTCGTAATTCCTGTAGTTACGAGATTCTAGCTTGTAAAAAGCGTTCACGTCCTCGTAGAGCTCGTAATTACAGCTTGTAAGCTGGGAGTTTTCTGAAAACTCCCAGATATACCACGTGGCCACGCTGTACCACCTGACAGCTTGTAGATTCATTTAGGCATTGACAGTGCTGCCATGGAAACGCATATTTCCCAGTTCAAGGACCAAAAGGACGTGAACAGCTCCGAATATAACGTCAAGTGTTGTCATTTCAAGATTCCGGTAAATACGAGGTGACGTGAACGCAGCTTAACGGCCGCTGAAGTGACGCGATTAATTTACCAGTCGGCGATTGGCTCTTATTTAGAAGGCGGGACTTATTCCGCCATGTTGCGCGTTTACACTTTCTCCCGTTCAAAACAATACGAGTGACACCTCGTCATAATTGCGTCTTTAACGGACGTTCTGTCGCTTAGTTACGCAACCTGTAACTGTTTAAACTACCCTGTCGTCATAGTAAAAATCCTCCACATTAAATTAAATTAAATTTCCATTTCGGAGAGAAATGTAGTCGCACGTTGATCTGTCATGGGTCTTTCATGCAATAACTCTCCTCATCTTTGCATAATGATGCATTTAATATTTAATGACCAAATGCATCGTTATAAAAGTTCACAATGCTGTTGCAGATGAAATATAATGCAACATTTAATAAATATCTTTTCGTCAGGTTAGATACTGATTACGAATCATTCAAGCCCCCTTATCTTAACTGTCTGTCTCACACATCCGTCATGTTTGTAGTTTTTAAACACTTTTTATTCGTGTTTGTAGTTCTAATCGAATCCTCGTCCACAGCGCAATGTGTTATGGGCAATATTAGCCGTTAGAAGTGTGCACGCATCTGCACTTCGAATTCTAACCTGAAAAAGTAGACCATCCGGGTATCTTTGGAAAACTCATTTCAACACACTACGATTTGGGACATACTAATTCTTTTTTCGAATACTATTTAGGACGGATAGTATGCAAATTGGGACGCAGCAATGGAGTTTTTCCGCCTTATGCATGACCTTTCCAACATGATGCATGACGTCATGCGTGGCGCATCAGGGGTTTTGTGGTTAAAAAGTATATAATTTTTTTTTTTTTTTTTTTTTTTTTTTAATAAATGAGCGATGGTTTCTCTAGATTAGACTCTTATTCCTCGTCTGGGATCATGTAGAGCTCTGAAGCTGCACTGAAACTGACATTTGGACCCGTTGAACCCCAGTGAAGTCCACTGTGGAGAAAAATCCTGGAATGTTTTCCTCAAAAATCTTCATTTCTTTTCGACTGAAGAAAGAAAGACATGAACATCTTTGATGACACGGAGGAGAGCAAATTATCAGGACAATTTAATTCTGAACTGAACAAATCTTTTAAATAGCATGTGAAAGAGTGCATGAAACAGCAGTCTGCAAAGCTGTTTTCAATACACAAGAAATAATTACTTTACAATTCACCACACAAATAATTTCGAGCTCGGAGTGTAAATGTGTTAAATGCACCTGCAATGCCACATGCACACTAAACATCCACTGAAAGTGATAAATCAGATATTTGTAAGTTTGTTCACTCGATGCATCATCCCATCTCATTTCAGGTTAACGCTCAGAATTAAATAGTGCAGATCTGAAAACGCAGATGCAGTCTTTCAGATTTATCATTTTACTTCTCAGCAATGACAGTAGTTTGCATCAGTGAGACATACAGTATACAGTTGCAAGAATAAGTATGTGAACCACTTAATAAATTCAGCTATTGTTTTGTCTTGTGGATTATATCTTTTATGTAAAATATCTTACTCAGGACAGTACTAAATAAAAATGATCTCTCTTATTTTGTTCAAATTTTGCACATTTTCACAGATTCTGCAAGTGGTGGTTCACATACTTTTTCTTGCAACTCTGTGTGTATAATAATACATGCATATATTTACTGTTCAAACCTGTGCTTTAAGAGTGTATTTGAATTGTGTCTTTGTACTCACCTTGATGCTGATCTTTCATATGACTGGAATGAATGCTGCTATTATCCTGACCAGACTCTGTGGATAATATCTGAGAGAGGAGAGAGATGTTTTCATTGACATTGGTGATAGGATATGCACACTAGAGGGCGCTGTTAATTAATGCATGACCACCTCTTTAACAGGAGACACAAATTACCTATTTTTTATATGCAGAACATAGTGCTACCATGGTACAAATACAAAATGCACGGTATTATTACCAAGATGCATGTTGAAAAAACATGCATTTACAGTGGTGCATGCCTAACAGCATAGTACAACCTCAGAACATGTCCAAACAACAAGGTTTTACCATGGTAAATGTCCAAAAAGCATGGTACTACCGTGGTACTCGTTTAATTAGTGGCTTTTGTAATATAAACATGTTAATTTCGTGATGTCAGTTTGTTTAGTGTGATCTATACACGTGCCATCTAACTGTAAAATCCCCTCAGTGTTTTATTATTAAAGTTAACAGATGAACGCTGATGCGGCTGCGCGAGTCTCAACCACTATGATGGATTAACGCGGAAGTGCATCAGTATCGCTCTGTTTACTCTATATTTGAACAATTTAGTAGATTTATATGTGCAATACATTCAGTGTATTACTTAAACACGTATTTAATATCACTAACAAGCACGTCGCCATTGATTTGTAGCTTAACAGTGCAGCAGCATCCTCGTGTCACGTGATCTCCTCGTGCTCCTGCACCGTGCCGTATCTCGCGCTCTGATTGGTTAGTTCCACTTCCTTCGTTTCGCGTTTCGTAATCCCCCCACCAGGAAGCTCGGGATTGCTTACAAAGATTTAAGATTTTTTTTTTTGACTCGTTGTTCACTTGATAGAACTCCAATAAACGTTAAGATAGCAGTGTTATAATCAGATAAAGTGAGATTTTTATAGTTTGACGTCATAAGTATCCCTCCGCGTGCTTTTGACGGAAGTAGTTCCGGTAGGCTTGGCGTATCACCTTGAGCTCGCGATCAGGAGCGCATCAGTCACGGCAGACGATCAGCAAACGCAGGTGAGTGTTTTCACAGCTGCACCAACAAAGAAATCTACATCATAATATATTTATTTAGTAATATCCATCATTAGCTACGTTATTGTGTACAGATTTAGGCGTGGTTTTCGTCTGTAGTGACAAAATAGCACAAGTTCTTGTTTTCAGTCAGTGCGTACTTACCCTTGTAAAGATTTAAAATCGTTTTTGTGCTGTATTTTTTGTAATTAATCCGATAAAAGTACGTTTTCTCTCCCATAACCATGTTTACACGCATATTTTACTGCGTTTTCCGCTCTTTAAACATTGATCGTCGTCTGTAATTCTCATTTTGACAGTTGACCAATAACCGTCATTCATTTTGAATTCACTCGAATTATTTAATGTTGCGTGCGCGCACCTCGTGCGGGAGTCTCTGCTGGCGGGGAATGTGACGCAGAGGCGGGACGTGACCCACAGCGCATCCGCCACTCCATGACTAGACCAAAACCACTTGTGTGAGCACTGAGGATGATGATATTTGATCTTCAGAGAGCTGTTGAACGCTCACGCAGTTTGTTTTTTGTGGACACGGGCCATATTTTCATTATCAAGGCGTGCACTGCATTCATTATGGTATTAGTGGTTGTTCAGAGCAGTGATGAATGAATGACACCGGCTGAGAAACGCGCCCCTGCGGGCATCTCAATCGCAGTCCTCGCGTAGGCGCGCGCTGCAATGATAGCTTCTAATTATGATGCTGCATCATGTTTGTGCGAGGGAGGAAATTGACTTTTTTGTGTTTCAATCACATAGCTTGACTCTACATTTGAAGATTATACGTCAGTGGAGACTGATTTAATTATGCATGTTCTCTGACCAACCTCAGCTGCTAATATCAAAGCACATACAGCTGGAATTGATGTGTAAATGCATTTATGCTTTAAAGCACCTTATTTGCAGTGTATAACTGGCACAGTTAAAGGGTTAGTTCACCCAAAAATGAAAATAATGTCATTAATTACTCACCCTCATGTCGTTCCACACCCCTAAGACCTTCGTTCATCTTCGGAACACAAATTAAGATATTTTTGATGAAATCTGATGGCTCAGTGAGGCCTGCATTGCCAGCAATGACATTTCCTCTCTCAAGATCCATTAATGTACTAAAAACATATTTAAATCAGTTCATGTGAGTACAGTGGTTCAGTATTAATATTATAATGCGACAAGAATATTTTTGGTGCGCCAAAAAAAAAAAAATAACGACTTATTTAGTGATGGCCGATTTCAAAACACTGCTTCAGGAAGATTCGGAGCGTTATGAATCTTTTGTGCTGAATCATGATTCGGATCGCGTGTCAAACTGCTGAAATCACGTGACTTTGGCGCTCCGAACCGCTGATTTGTCACAAAAGATTCATAAAGCTCAGAATCTTCCTGTTTTTGGTGCACCAAAAATATTCTCGTCACTTTATAATATTAATACTGAACCACTGTACTCACATGAACTGATTTTAAATATGTTTTTAGTACATTAATGGATCTTGAGAGAGGAAATGTCATTGCTCAGGCCTCACAGAGCCATCAGATTTTATCAAAAATATCTTAATATGTGTTCTGAAGATTAACGAAAGTCTTACGGGTGTGGAACGTCGTGAGGGAGAATAATAAATTACATTACTTGGGTGAACTAACCGTTTAAGTTCCTGGATTTCATTTGAGGTAGTTAGCTGAATTGCAATTTGACGGTGAAATTAATAAGATAATTAGTGTAGTTTTATCCATAAATTATATCATATAAAATATGTGATTTTCCCAGAATTGATATTTTCTGCATGAATAAGAATATTTTTATAATCAATTAACACTGCTTTGGACATGCGTATGAGAAACTGAAAACATGAGAGAGAGTTACTTTTCTTCATGGCCATGTGGTCCTTTGCAGGTGTCTGAATGAAGTCACATCCTGTCACATGTGTTTACCGCATGACTTGATCTAAAATGGTCCCTTTATATTGGTTACTCAATGACGTCAATGAAATTAATTTTCCAGACCTTCTCATAACAAAGCAACGACTTTTACACACAATTTAATACCGTTTTGCATTATAACACCATGGCAGAATAAAAATATACACATTTATTACATTTTAAGATTTTTAATCATAAATGAAATGGCTGTATTGTTAAACTGAATGACCTTTTGACACTTCAAAAATGCCTTTATATGTAGCAAAATATAATTAAAACCTTTTGGATTCAATAAAAGAGATCTAGTTGTACTACCTTACACTTTTTATGTCATATCTTTGTTTATTATTATTATTATTTAGGGCCTTTGACCCGTCACGTCATTGAACCAATTAATTTCATTTTATGAACCAGGTTGGAAGACTACTTTATTACCCGTTGCAAATTTCCTTGAAATGTGGTTTAGTAAATTCCTGTCATTCCAGTCAAATTGAAATGGAACACATACATGAAATACTTGAAATAATTAACACACAGCTAATTAGGTTTATTATAAACACTTTGCAGATGTTTCAACATCTACCTAATCAAACCGTCGCACCATTTCAGGGAAGCCGTTTTCAGTTCTGCAGTGAGTGTGTGTCGACGCAACATGGGAATTATTTCTGTAACATCCTGTTTAGTTACGTTAGGATTTCAGAAGCTTCCACTAAACCAGCAGAAGGGACTGAGAATACCAGTAAATCAGACACCCACAGCTCTGCAGTGACACAAACCGGCCTTTCACGGACCTCACAGGGACGTCCCAGTGCACAGTTATTAGTCATTGTTCTGAATCATCAAATAAAGAGCACGGACTCACCTCAGTCTCGCTTTTGCTGCAGTAAAACACCCTTTCGGCTTCATGCAGGTGTCGGTCGATGTGACTTCCACACCACTGCAAGCCTGTTGCGTTTCATACTGGTACAATCCCAGCTATGTGTTCCTATTATAGCCCAGTGTTGTAATGTGATCTACAGTAACTGAGGTGGGCTTGACCGCCTGTAATGGCCGGTCCACATGTAAACCAGCGACTCATGTGGGTCTGGAGTCTTAGCAGAGGCCTGCTTGCGCAGGACAGTAAGTGTGCGTGTGGCTTGCGTGTTTTATCCTCTCTTAAGGGAAGAGGATTTAGTGATCAAACTCCTCAGCAGCGCGATACATGCTGCTTCATTCTGGCCAGTGTCACTGTCTGCAGCGCTGTGATTGGGGAGAGAAGGTCACGCACACTGGGGCTCCTCTGGAGAGCTCTGACTGACACACGGTGCCTTATTTACCAGAGCCGAAGGGCCTACAGGTGGGTTTCTGATAGGCATAGAGGACACTTAAAGTTATTCAGATCAGTGTGACTGTGTTTGTTTGGATGCAGATTAATACATGCTTTAAAGAGGTGGTTATTGTGATTTCACTTTTTTAACTTTAGTTAGTGTGTAATGTGTGTAACATCTGCAAAGTTACGACGCTCAAAGTTCAATGCAAATAGAGATTTTCTTTTACAGAAATCGCTGTTTAAGGACTACAACAAGCTTCTTCCTGGGTTTGTGACATCACAAACCCTAAAATTTACATAAACCCGCCCCTGAGAACACAAATCAAAGGGGGCGTGGCCATGTTGGGCTGCTTTAGAGAAGAGGAAGAGTTGTAGTCGAGTGTTGTTGACATGCCGTCATTTTACGCCAAATGAACGCTGGGTTTGCACAAAAGATGAACATGACGGCACATGCTAGTGGATGAGTTGAATCAACTCCACAGCAACTACATCAATTTATCCACTAACCATTCAGAAACGTCTAAAAGTTGTAACTTCTTCCTGAGTCTCTCCATCAGTGTCGACTCCGGTTTGAACAATGTAAGGCTGAACGATTTCGTCATTTTGGCTGCGTGAGATTCTCCAGCTTTGTTGTTGTTGAGCTGTTAAAGCTCCGCCCTCTTCTGGAAAGCGGAGCTCATTTGCATTTAAAGGGACACACACAAAAACGGCGTGTTTTTGCTCACACTCAAATAGGAGCAAATTTGACAAGCTATAATAAATGATCTGTGGGGACACCAGAGACTTCTTGTATTACATTATAGGTCCCCTTTAAAGTTAGGTGGCGTCAATGCTGTGATGGATGTTGTTGTCATGGTGATGACACAGAGGTCAAATAGACACAGATATGACCCGATGCAGCTGTAGAGATCTAGATTTAGGACTTTACTTGGAAAATGTAACGCATGTTGTGGTTAAACTCCTATATAGAGTACACTAATGTAAAGCAATACATGTACAGTTTGTTCAGATCTCTAAAATTCATTGAAGGTCAAATTCTTCCTGTTCATTGGGCTCTGAGACTGACTGTGTTTTCATAGCTGGGATTTTTGGAGATAAAGCAGGGAATGTGGTTATAAAACACGCCTGTAATAACAAGATATTGTCTCCTCGACTAACACTGACCTTCAGTGTCCTGGTTAGCATTAGATGCTAAAGCTATTGTCTGATGAGCTAGCATGAAAGCAATCAATACCATGGCAGCACGGGTATTTGCCATGCTGTATGTGTGCACTCTAAGTAGCATTACCACCTCAGTTACACAAACCACATTTGCATAATTTCCTGTAGTATCAGGAAGTGGATTAGCCTCCCCTTCTCTCTGAGTGTGTGTGTGGTGCGCTGCACGAGGAGCTGGATTTTCCACCCTGCCTGTCTTAGTCATCACATGACTACGTGATGAAGAGTGGGTGAGTGTGTTTGCTCTGATGTGAGTCTCCTCACGTACGACAGCCCACCCTGACATCATCAGAGTGGAATGCGGTGTGGTTTTCTTAGGTCCTCGCCAAGCCCATGCTGCTGCCATACCTTGGTCACAATGTGACTTTAGACCAAGTTCCCTTCAGACTTTTTAATGCATAATTTGTGCAAACAGTGATTAAATGCATCACGTTTGATTTGGAAACCATAATTCTCAATTCAGTCCAGCAGATTTTGATTTGTGTGTCAGCAGGGCTGTAATTGGCTGTATTTCACAGGTGCGATTGACTTTTCTGTGAGGTGGATTAACTCTGTTTTAAATTGAGCTTTAGTAGTGTCCACATTAAGATACAGAATCCAGGTCATTGACCCGCTCAGTGTGTGTGTGTGTGTGTGTGTGTGTGTGTGTGTGTTTGTGTGTTAAATAGGGCTGGGCGATATGGCAAAAATGTAATCTTGATAAATGTTTTCCCATATTGATCGATAACGATATATATTTCGATATATAAACTGTTAATGCTGCCAACTTTAAAAGAGTATCCCAACTATGACTGAAGCCACAAAGATTTGAAGATTCAATAATTACATTTCAAAGTATAGTTTATTAACAAAAACAGATTACACATTTGGCCTTAAAGTAAGACAAATTACTAACTTAGCGTGTGACTTTTAATTATAAGCCCGAAATACACCAGGACTCTTATTTTGAAATGTATACACAATTGCGGGCTGATTCTTATGCTGTTCACACCGAATGCGAATCGTGTGTCAAATTCACGTCAGACGCTTGAACATTTTGAAGTCAGACGTGCGTCAAATTTGATCTATTCGCGCATCTAAACAAAGTGTGTTCAGGCGCGAATTCGCGTCATGGGAGGGGCTTCTGCCTGGTGTGCTACCCAGTGTATTTGCCAGCTTCCTTTCTGCATAGATCCTCTGAATAAACTCATCATCTCGTCAGTTGGAAACTAGTAGCGGCAATTTAGCTTTTGCTAGCTAGCAGGTGGGTTAGTATCAACAGCTAAAATCATGCAAAGCATTTTACAACTTACCAGATTGTCCAATTTCCTCGCTTATCTTCTTCCAGGCAAGGTCCATTTTATTCCTGTCTCGATAAAAATATGACGACACATCATAGAGCTCAGGGTGGCCACACACAGCGACTATTAATTTGTCCTCCATCTTTGTTCTCGTCTCCATCGCTGATCACGTCATAAACACTTGACTACCAAAGCAGAATCCCTGATTGGTTAACGTGCCACAAATATTCACCAAAGTTCAGATTTTTTAACTCGGGCGTCTAGGGCGTCAGACGCTCGATTCGCACGTCAGACGCGTGAACGCTTGGTTCGCGCCACAGGACGTCTAGACGCGCGTTTACATTGACTTAACATCTAAATCAGATGCCCCAGATGTGTTTGTT
This sequence comes from Chanodichthys erythropterus, assembly GCF_024489055.1. Classification (NCBI taxonomy): domain Eukaryota; kingdom Metazoa; phylum Chordata; class Actinopteri; order Cypriniformes; family Xenocyprididae; genus Chanodichthys; species Chanodichthys erythropterus. The sequence goes on along the minus strand of NC_090227.1, from coordinate 43,616,470 downwards.
GTGAATGCAGCATTAAGATTCTTACAACCGTATAAAACATTTTATATAAAGGCCATAAAGTAGACATCGTCATTTATCAACTTGAGTCCATTAGCAATCGCTTTGCATAAATCTGCGCTTTTCATTGATTGAGAATCACTTTGAAGCAGCCTGAACGCACATCAGCGCTGCCTTGTGACAAGGCGGATGGTTTCATTATCTTGGGCAGATACAAAAGTATAAGAGGATAAAAATAATAAAAGCATAAATGTGTCTGCAAATATACTTGGGCGGCTGTTAATATACCTGGGCGGCCCACCCAAGTAAAGTCTATGTGTGGGAAGCACTGTGATGGAATAGGTTGGTTATGTTGCCAGTCTTGTTTTTCACCAACCGACAACATATTTTACAGATCGTTTTAATCTGTGCCTGGTTACTTTTCAAATAATCAAACCACTTCCATATAACTGAATTCGTGCTACCTTTTTTTTTTTTTTTTTTTGTCAACAATTTCATCATTTTTGGATGTCTCTGTTTCACTTTTGTCACTGCTTCTACTCATTTTTGCCGTCCTTGTGTCGAGTTTGCTTTGGAAAAGTGCCGTAGGAAATTGACTTTGTTCTTTGACGTCAAAAGCTGCACGCATATTTTTGCTGTATGATTGGCTCTTATATTAATCTATATCGAGTTAAAATGTCTAGAGCTTATCATCGTTATCGACATATATTTTATGGCGATTCGATATGATATAGTTTATCGGCACAGCCCTAGTTTTAAAATTAAAATGCTAAACCACTATTTAAAAACACGTCAGTGTATGGTGACAATCTTAGGATGTGTTGCATTGCATTGCATCTTCTATAGGTTCAAAATGAGCATCTTAGGTTGTTTTCACACAGAGTTTGATTGCCTGTTGTCTCTTCCCATTGTATTATTTGCAGATACCAACATGAGTATTATCAGTAGCTGTTTACCACTGAACCATTGAGTCTGCATGGAATAAAACTTTTCAAACAGACTGAGATGCAGTTCACTGGTGTGCATGTGATTTTAGAAAACAAACCTGAAACCCTCTAGTAACCAGCCATAAAACCAAAGCCTAAACCACTTAAACTCAGCACCCGTATGTTGTGAATGTGAAGGTCATGCTCTACACTTCCTGTCTGCTTTGATCATGAGATTTGGGTGATATTGAGAAAGACCTAAAGGAAGGTATTATATTAACTTGTTAATATGTTCATACAGTGCTGGAGTCTGTTGCATAACATGGAAAGGAAACATTCCTTTTCACCACACCCTTATACTGTATACACACACACACACACACACACACACACACACACACACACACACACACACACACACACACACACACACACACACACACACACACACACACACACACACACACACAGACAGAATGGTGCAGAGCTGACATGTGCTGTATTACAGAGGAGCTGGCGTGAGAGTAACTCTTTAGTTGACTTTATGTGACTCTAAATTCTCAGCAAAATGCCTTTGACGTTTATGGCTTCAGTTCCTGTCACTGTTTATGCAGTTGAGTTTAAATCATGGTTAATCACTACAGTCTGCTGTTTATCTTAAAGATGCACTTTGGTTTTCAATCACTTGTTGTCTCTACTCTAGCAGTTCAGTCCATCATAAGAATGAGACTCTGAGTCGTAAACACAGACAAAACAGACGTCTGATTAGTCCGTTGATCATGTGGATGTCATTTCATTTCTCTCTCTCGGTGTCTGTAGGATATTACCCGACTCTTCCACGATGCCCCACACTAAAGCTCAAGATATGGGATCTGCCTTCATCCAGACGCAGCAGCTCAACGCTGCCATGGCCGACACCTTCCTGGAGCACATGTGTCTGCTGGACATCGACTCTGAGCCCACCATCGCCCGCAACACCGGGATCATCTGCACCATCGGTCAGTGGATGCTCGGACACACACACAGCAGATTAAACTCAGATTTTCTTTGTAATACAGCAAAATATTAATGCTTCTGTGATCACAGCTCAGAGAATGCTCTGGTGGATTATATGTCAATTAAGTGTTTAATTAATCCTGGCCCGTCTTTACCAAACTCTTTGTTCTGAATGTTTTTATGTAATGATACAGATATGGGATGTTGAAAAAAAAAACATTAAGTGATGTTTAAAATAGTTTTAGTCCAGAGTAAGCAGGAAGTAATTATGCATTGTGTCATGTGACCACAGGACCGGCCTCTCGCTCTGTGGACATGCTGAAGGAGATGATCAAGTCTGGCATGAACATTGCCCGCATGAACTTCTCTCACGGCTCACACGAGGTACGTACTTCATTATTTACACTCTTTTGTTCTCGTCTTTCTCCTTTCTCTCACACTCTAATCCTATTTATATCTGTCCAGCATTAGTCAATGGATGCAAGTTATCCTCTACCAGAAATGATGCTAAAACATCTATGTAGTTCACAGCTTAAAACAAACGTGCAGGGTCAAAGGCCACAGAGAGAGAGAGAGAGAGAGAGTGTGTAACTTAATCTACAGTGAGCCTATTATAAATAGTTTATCTGTTCCTCCTCCCAGCTTATCATGTCTCAACAGCATAAAGGGTTGAGTTTTTCTTTCACACGAACGCTGGCTATGAGGGAAGCTTTAGTGAACGTCTTTTGCAGTTCTGCTAGTTCATGACAATCAGCTGCATTTTGAATTGCAAGTAAAATTCAGCTCAGATTTCTGAATAATAGTCAGGCGTTATGAATTTAATTCATTCTTTAAATTTTCTCAAACAGTCCGATCCTGTTTGGAGCCAGACCTTTCCAGAAAGGTTAATTCAGGCTAATATCATCCAGTCATCATTGCAAAAATTAAAGATACAAGATTAAACGAAAAACATGTTTAACATTCTCAATTTAAGACGTTTTGCCCCTCATGTGTTCCTTTGAGGCTCCTCTAATAGAGGATTTTGGGTTAAACAAATTCAGCCATATTATACAAACAGTTCACACTCTTAAACAAACAGCTTGTGTGTCCACACCAGAGGCCTATGGGTGGCCTGTGTGCCCAACAGAATGACCTTGAGTGTGTGTAGAGGTCGAGCTGTCCGTGTGCATGAGCTACTGAAGTGAAAGTGATCAGTACTATGACACACTAACATCATGGATCAAAGGTGCTCATTTAACCTGGTAAATTGAAGCAGGCTTTTATTGCATGATCAGTATATCAAACTCTAATAGCTGAACTTTGTATCCTGTCGTATCACACATTGCATACACTTAAGTGTCTAATCGTTTGTGCATGAGTATGTGTAACCCAGTTTTGCTCATCTAGACACACACCTTGACCGTTGCTTGTGTGTGAGCGTGTTCAAACAGAAGATTAGAATGACGTAACCTGCGCTGCTCTGAGACATTCAAGTGCACTTGTTTAACATCAGCTGTTACACAAAGAACATCTCCATTAGAGACATTTATAATGTGTTTTTGGAGTGGTTTCTTAACTTCTCTAGGGCCCTATGATTTCAGTCCAGTCATGAAAACGGAATTTACTGTGTAACGCGGAATGTCACGGAATTTGTCAATTTTGATGAATAAATAAAAAGACTAGTGTCTGTGAATATTAAACTGCAAAAAGGCTATTTAAATATGAATCCTGCATGTGAATGAATGACTGAATCACGCGTGATTCTCATGGTATTTTAAGCCTCTGTCGCCTCACTATATGAGGACATGAATGCTTGAACATCTCCAGAGTCCGTTCATCAGCATTTTACCGCTTCATTTGAGGAAAAAAATATTGTCAAAAACAAAAACTGCAACCTGTCAAAATAAGTTTTGTTTAACTTGAAGAAATTGTGACACAAATATATTGCTGTTGTACAGTAGTATTCCGCTATGTCTCAAACTAGCTTCTAAAAATACTAACACTAATAACAATAAATGATTATTAACTTTATTTTTTTATAAGGAATAATCTCAATTATTGATTTAACAGTAAAGCTCTGTTGTGCAGCACTTTGTTTGGCAAAAAAAGTTTAATGTCATATGATTAAAATATTAATGTTTTATGCCTTCATTTGATTGTCATAATTTAATTTCTGAATAAACAAAAACAAAATATTTCATATATATATATATAAAATATGTATGAATTATTATTATTTTTTTTTTTTAAATAAATACATTTTGTTTTCATGAATTCAGTTAATTAGACATACTTTTTGGTTATTAACATTTAATTAAACCATTAAAATTGAATCCAGAAAACTTAAAACAGAATTTGGTAAAAATAAAATGAAATTTAAGAAGAAAAAAGTATTTAATAGGGTCCTAATAAATTTAATTTTTGTAATACAAATTTATTAGTTAAAAGTTTAAGTTTCATGATTTAAATTAATTGGACATGCTTTTTGATTACAAAAATTACATTTAACCATTAAAATGGAAGTTTTTAAAAAATTAAAATGTGGAAAAAACAAAACAAAAACCAGAATCCAGAAAAAATTAAGGGGAAAAAATGGAATGGAATTTCATAAAGCCCTACTTCTATGGACATTTCAGCGTTTCTTTTGTTTTGTTAATCGGTGTTGATGTCTTCTGTTTCAGTATCATGGAGAGACGATAAGAAATGTACGTGAAGCTTGTGCCAGCTTCCAGCCGGGCAGCATCCATTACAGGCCAGTGGGCATCGCCCTGGATACCAAGGGGCCAGAAATCCGAACCGGGCTCATTAAAGGGGTGAGTTTACTCATTTCAGTTCAGCACAAGGTGATACAAAGATGTCCCACTGTTACTGCCGCTGGTCCAGATCAGTGTGCACTACTGAATTAGCTGTTATTAGTGCATGTAATAAGAGTGATGGTTATGCAACACCATGTAGTTTTACAGAAATTTGTTTTAATACTGCAAAATGCATCCGTCTGCTCCAGAGTGGCACAGCTGAGGTCGAGCTGAAGAAGGGAAATAAGATCAAAGTGACCTTAGATGATTCTTTCATGGAGAACTGTGATGAGGAAAACCTCTGGCTGGATTATAAGAACATCACCAAGGTGGTGGAAGTGGGCAGTAAAGTCTACATTGATGATGGACTCATTTCTCTCCAGGTTCAAGAAATCGGTGAGTTACGGATTTGTGGCTATTTTTCTTTGAGACGCAGTGATAAAATGATTTGATAAATCAGCGAGACACACTTTTTTCTACCCATTTTGATGTTGCTAAAGGTAAATATTAAGTTTAACTCATTAGTCTGTGTTTTAGTGAACATCCTCAAGTAAATGTGACGTAATTCTGGTTGGAGTTTATGAATAATATCTCTCTCTCTCTCGGGTCAGGCTCTGACTATCTGGTGTGTGAAATTGAGAACGGAGGAACTCTGGGTAGCAAGAAGGGTGTCAATCTGCCAGGAGCCGCTGTCGACCTACCTGCCGTTTCGGAGAAAGACATCAAAGATCTGCAGTTTGGTGTAGAGATGGGAGTCGACATGGTCTTTGCCTCCTTTATTCGCAAAGCAGCTGATGTGCATGAAGTTAGAAAGGTGCTCGGAGAGAAGGGCAAGAACATCAAGATCATCAGCAAGCTGGAGAATCACGAGGGTGTGCGCAAGTGAGTGGCTTAAACCCGATTGACCATAATAATCAATATGCAGTATTTGAGTTGAGTATTGGATTTGAATGTCTCCGCTTTATTCGGCAGGTTTGATGAAATCATGGAGGCCAGCGACGGCATCATGGTCGCTCGTGGTGACCTGGGTATTGAAATCCCCACAGAAAAGGTGTTCCTGGCCCAGAAGATGATGATCGGTCGCTGCAACAAGGCAGGAAAGCCAATCATCTGCGCCACACAGGTCAGCTTAGCTACAACCCTGTATTATTATACATGCATTTTCCAAAAAATGGATCTAAACTGGAAATATTGCATCTATAAAACAAGCTCTAAATATTAATACTGGTTTTCTCAAGCCCACTCACGTCTCGTGTGTTTATAGATGCTGGAGAGCATGATCAAGAAGCCTCGTCCTACACGTGCCGAGGGCAGCGACGTGGCCAACGCCGTTCTGGATGGTGCTGACTGCATCATGTTGAGTGGAGAGACTGCAAAGGGAGAATATCCCCTGGAGGCCGTGCGCACCCAACACATGGTGAGAGCGCCCCCTACTGGCATGCACATTAACACTGTTAGCTAAACGTTTTAGTACTCGACTCATACGTTTTTGTTAATGCATAACTTTCTCATCTAAACAAATACTAATTAAAAGAAAAAGGCATTTTACGGGTTAAATACAACTTATTGATGGCTGTAATCTTGTCTCTTTAAAAACAAATTGTGTGTACAGTAATACACTTACAGTGGAGGTCTGTGGGACATTAAAAAGCAGACGCTTTTGTTGAAGCACTTGTATTGTAGTTATTACATGCACTACCAGTCAAATGTTTGGAAACATTAATATTTTTATGCTCATTAATATCTTATACTCATATGCATTTCATAATAAATACAGAAAAAACGATAATATTATTACAATTTAAAATGATGGTTTTCTATTTTAATATACTTTAAGATATAATTTATTCCTGTGATCAAAGCTGAATTTTCAGCATCCAGTCTTCAGTGTCACATGATCCTTCAGAAATCGTTCTAATATGATGATTTATTATCAATGTTGGAAACCGTTGTGCATCTTAATATTATTTTATAACCTGTTATACTGTGAATTTTTTGTAACAATATACACTACCGTTCAAAAGTTTGGGGTCAGTAAATTCTTTTTTTTTTTTTTAAGAAATTAATACTTTTATTCAGCAAGGATGTGTTAAATTGATAAAAAGTGATTAGTAAAGATTTATATTGTTAGAAAATATTTCTATTTTGAATAAATGCTGTTCTTTTTAACTTTTTATTCATCAATGAATCCTAAAAAACATATCACAGGTTCTGAAAAAAATACTTTTAACTGTTTCCAACATTGATAATAACTGAGTATCAAATCATCATATTAGAATGATTTCTGAAGGATCATGTGACACTGAAGACTGGAGTAATGATGCCGAAAATTCAGCTTTGATCACAGAAATAAATTATATCTTAAAGTATATTATAATAGAAAATCATAATTTTAAATGGTAATAATATTATTGTTTGTTTTCTGTATTTATTATGAAATAAATGCAGCCTTAATGAGCAGAAGAGACTTTGTTCAAAAACATTAAAAATATTAATATTTCCAAACTTTTGACTGGTAGTGTACATGATATCATCAGCGTAACGCTGAGTGAACTGTCAAATTAATATGAATTTGAATGTTTTGGTGTTTGTGCAAAGCATATGTCACTCATTTAATTGCATTTAAATAAACACCTAAAAATAATGCAGAAATTATTGAATTTAATTGGAAAAACAAGTTTTGAGACCTACACTTTCTTTTGGACCCCACTGTATGTTTTGTTTTTAACCCGTAATATTTCTTTAATGCCACAACATCCTTCATTACTTTCCTTCTCTCGTACGCATGTTTTGCCTTTACTAGCTAGTTTTGTTTGTCTCAGTTGTGTCAGGGTCAGTTACAGACAACAGCCTTCTTAAGACACATTTTCTCTCTGCCAGTTCTTGATGAGCTTGTTAAATCTACTCATGTTTCGCATTGTGCTCGAGGTTTGCATGTCACATGTTTGCCCAGACGTCACAGATGTGGCCATTAACTCCCGAAGTTGGAAATAATCACCAGCAGTTAAAATCTCTTGGCTTTAACAAACCTATAAACATATATTTTCTTGAAGCTGGTTTGTTATTTGAGAACGAGTTCAAAGCTTTCTGAAAACCAGCATGCTTGATGACTCATTTCCTGTCACGTGCTCAACTTTTCTTCTTCTTTTTGACTTGCACGTTGAAGTCATGTGATCTTCAACAGTTCTACTAACCATTCTTTTGCATGATTTTTCAACTATATCACAAATCTGTCTCACACTTTTCCGGATGTGGTTTTAATTAAGTCCATATTTCAAATAATATTCATGATTTAATGGTGGTGGTTTCACTGTAATTGATATTAATTTGCATTTAATAATTTACTGTGAGAGAGTGTGGTTGTGTTCTAATATTCATTTTGTTTTTTTTGTACTAACCTTTTCCTCTGAACTAACACCTGCACTAATTTCCTGCTTTTGTTTCCTCTTTCCTTGTTTTCTCTGCACTTCTCCTCTTCTTACTCCTCCCCTCTGTTCTTCACCCCTTCTTTTCATTTATTTGCGTCTCTTTCATACCTCTCTGTCTCTCTGCTGTGTTGTGCCTGTCGTATCTCGCGCGGGCTGCATCAGATCGCTCGTGAGGCAGAGGCGGCCATGTTCCATCGGCAGGTGTTTGAGGACCTGCGGCGCTGTTTGGGCCACTCCACCGACCCCGCCGAGGCCATCGCCATTGGCGCCGTGGAGGCCTCCTTTAAAATCCTGGCCTCTGCGTTTATAGTCCTCACTGGGTCTGGCAGGTAGGCGGGCGACATAGAAATGATGTGGAAAACCAGCTCGGCACAGTCAGGGAGTAGGAAGAGCAGGGACAGAAGAGGACTGGAAGAGAGAGAGAGAAATGAGAGGGACACATGGCATGAGTCAATGTAATGAAATTAATTCAATTCAAAATCAAGAGGATAAAAGTTTTATTTAAATAACAAAATGACTGTTCGAGAGCTTTGGAACAGTACAGGACGAGCATAAACATTCTTGCCCATGTGTCTCTCTGAATTTCTCTCTGTCTGAATGGTTGATGGTATGATTGTGTATAACCCCTCCCTTCCCCCTCCCTCCACCGGGCGGCGCTGTCAGATTGCCCGTGAGGCAGAGGCAGCCATGTTCCACAGGCAGCTGTTTGAGGAGCTGAGGCGCTCCACCCTTCTGACACGTGATCCTTCTGATGCTGTAGCTGTTGGCGCTGTTGAGTCCTCCTTCAAATGCTGCGCCAGCGCCCTTATTGTGCTCACCAAGACTGGCAGGTAAGAGGGGAGGGGAAAGTTCAGCATGGAACAGGTGAGAAAAAAGGGCTGGAATATAATGCATGAGACACCCCCCCCCCACACCTCTCTAATATATATATATATATATATATATATATATATATATATATATATGCTTTTTTTATTTTGTTGCGAAAATTCATAATCCTTTATTCCAATTTGAATACCACGGCTAAACCTACTAGCTTAACTAATATAATTTTAATAGCCTATATTTTTAAAGACAAGTAAATAGTCAGTAATAAAATAAGAACAAATAATCAAATTACAAGGAATAGCACAAATAAAAATAATACAACAAAGATACAACTGAAATAAACTGCTTTTTATTTATCGCCCGCGGGCGCCACCTAGCTATAAAAAAAATTATAATCATATTTTTAAAAACTCCTGCCAATATAATCACAAAATAGGTGTCATTTGAAAGCTTAGAGTCTGAACTTTACAATGAATGTAACCAGTTTGATTAACTATTTGCTGAAAAATAATAAAAACATTCATAATTTAGGAAAAAAATTTTTTTTACTATGTACTCCAATGTGTAAAAGTATCATACAGCTTAGATAATCATGTTATATGTCATTGAAAGGTGTCATGGAGTAGAATACAATGACTATAATTGTTTTGGGCTTTGACTAAACTTGAGCGAGTTTTTGTATGTGAAGCCCCGCAACGATTTTAAAAATGCCCATCAGAGGGTGATAATGGATAAACAAAAAGGCTAACTTGCTTCCAAATGCTGTAACTTTTGATTTCTTTATGGGATCACCAGGAAATTTGATCCAGATACAGCTCACATATAGAGGAACATCACCAAAAAACAATTGTGCTCCTACCTTATTACATGTCAAATATATAATATATGTAAAATTTCCCTTGAGCAAACTTTTATTTTTTTTATCAGCAGTTTTTTTTTTTTTTTTTTTTTAATGTAAAAAGTTTTCACATACCAACCTTTTGACTATCCTTGCTAGAGATTTGAAGTTATGAGTCATTATTTTTGTGCATTACAGCATTTAGAACAAAGGTAGGTATTTTTTATTTATTTTTTTCTATGTGAAACTTTTGATTTCTTCATGCGATCACCACAAAATTTGATCCAGATACAGCTAACATATAGAGGAACATCACCAAAAGTAAACCTGCTACCTTATTTCCTTCATGAGATATAATCCATTTTAAATTAGAAGGATATGTACATTTTCCCCTTTTTTTTTTTTTTTTTTTTGCTGTTTTATTGGTGTTTTTTTTTTTTTTAGCAAGAGAATGTCCAAATTTACTTTTTTTTTTTTTAATATTTAAAGTTTCCTTTCAAACAATACCAACCTTGACTCTCCTTGCTATAGTTTTGGAGTTACGAGTCCTCACTTTTTGTGTTACTCAGGGGGAAAAAAAAAAAAAAATCAGGGTTTAAGGGGTTAAAAACGCCGACAGCAGCGGGATTATTAGGATGCAGTCTCTTTAAGAGCGGGCTCGTTCACACAGAACATGTCTTTGCATCTAAAGACGCGAGATGTAGCGCTCAGGAATGGTTGTTAAAGCGTAACGGTCATGCACGTCCATCTAGTTTGTTTATATAGAAAAACAATGGAAAAGTAGCGCTTTGGAATAGAAAAACACATTCTGTGTGAACCAAGAGCGAATGCATTTTCTTTCTCACATTTACATTTACATTTAGTCATTTAGAGTCATTCTCAACTGACGACACTGTGATACTCGGGCGTTTGTGTGACATATATATATATATATCTCGCACACATAGGCTCATTTTGCTGCTGATTTTACTAACATCATTCATTAGTTGTCCACCATTTTAGTGAAAAAGCATTTCTGTATGTTTACTGGTGACACAAAATAAATTGTGATTATAACGGAGTATATTTATTTAAATTATCTTCATTCCCTGACCTTTTTTCCTGAATGGCTGTGAGTGAGACCGATGTGAGTGTGTGTGTGTGTGTGTGTGTGTGTGTGTGTGTGTGTGTGTGTGTGTGTGTGTGTGTAAGAGCAAAGCAAACAGAACAGAATGAAATAAGGTATTAGTTTTAGATTTCTGTCAGTAATTTGATTTGGTCACATGTCTCTGCATGTGCTAGTGTGAGTGAATAGATCATTTCTATTCATAGCTGTCTTTGACCATCTTATCTTTTAGTGAGTGTCATATCTGACAGGGTAAGAAGGGTCCCTGGAACCCGTTTTTTCCATTCTGACTGTCATGAACACCCTCCCTTCTGATTGTCCAGGTCTGCTCATCTGATCTCCCGGTACCGCCCACGTGCCCCAATCATAGCCGTGACCCGTAACGAGCAGACGGCCCGACAGGCTCATCTGTACCGTGGCATCTTCCCCGTGTTCTACAACAACCCCTCTAATGACGTCTGGGCCGAGGATGTGGACCTGCGTGTCAATTTTGCCATGGAAGTTGGTAAGATGGAGAAGAAGCGGATGATACTACTCTACTTCAAACATTAAATCTGTTCATACTGGATACATTTCAGATCTTAGTGTCTGGTTGCATAATCTGATGAAAAAGCCTGTTACACTCTGAACCGTTCATATCAAACCCTCTTGTCTCTCTCAGGTAAGGCTCGTGGATTCTTCAAGACCGGTGATGTCGTCATCGTCCTGACCGGCTGGCGCCCAGGCTCCGGTTACACCAACACCATGCGTGTCGTCCCCGTGCCATAAGCGCCACTGGACCGTAACGCACTCCTCTACTGTTCATACATCACTCCCCTCCCTCCCTCCCGCCCCTCCCCGACTCAAACGGGCTCAAGCTGGTGACCTGATGTCATCACAGAAGCCTGGCTCCTCCCACACAGGCCAGTGGACCATCATCACTTAGACGTTGTTCTCACTTTTTTTTTTTTTTTTCCTTTTCAGTCTCTATGGCACCATAATCTCGTTCATCCACGGTTGTGTTACTCATTAAAGCAGAGCTGTCTGTGCGCTTGCATGTCTGGGACGGGTCGTGAACGTGACCATTGAACAAACAGCAGCTTGCCTAAACTAACCTTCTCCTTTAACAGTTCCCGAGTGGCGAAGGGCTCACGCGTGACTCTAGTTTGTGTTGTTTTTATTTGTAGTGTGCGCTTTATTTGCACCGTGTCTGTGTTCACACTCCTAATGATGTTACATTCTGTGTTGCACTAGACCATGAGACCATTTTATTTGGGATGAGGCAACCAATGTGCTACAGTATATATATTTTTTTGAAATGTTGACGTTGGGATGTCCAGCTCATTTCATTTGTGTCTGAGTGGAGTAAGAGAACGATGTTGAGCGAGAGATGAATATTGATTGAGCAGCAGCGGTCACATTCCCAGCCATCTCTCCTGTTCATTTCCTTTTTCTTTGCTGCTCCTGTGTGTGTGTGTGTTTGAGTGAGAGTGTGTGTGTTTAGATCTACCCGCTTTGTGTCGCTAGGGTGCAAGATGTACTTATAACTGTAAGAGAAATCTATAGTATCATCTGAAGTGTTATTATTCAAGACTGAATTAATAAAGGAGATGAGCATCTGTCCGGTCTACTGTTTTATTGATAGCAGGAGTTCATGCAACTGGCCCCAGATATGTTAAAGGGGACAGAAAATCTACTTTTTCCATGTTTAAATGCTATAATCGGTCCCTGGTGCATCTAATACACTAATACTATTTTGCATGTTTCAATTAATATTCATCAAATCACTTACTGATGGTTTTAATAAATAAAAATTATAAAACATAGTATAAATTTCAAAGGTACTGATGCTATTGTATTTAATTTTTCAGATCATTAGTCATGAATCATCACTGACAATTGCAATTTCTCCTCGCTTTTCAATAACAAGTGATACTGAAGGGTTTAGATGGAAAATGAGGTCTAAATGCTCTCTGGATAAAGTAGCTCAATTACCAGCCTGCTCTTGTGCTGAATACTCCCTTTGTGTTTCTGCACAAGGTCACTTATGTAAAAGCATCTGTACAGCCACATAAACAATAAAGCTTTATTAGATGTGAAATGGAGCTAGAGCTCTAAGTTCACTAATAAAAGGGTCATCGTGACAAGTCAAAGTACAAAAACTGTATTAACATCACCATGAACTGCGCTGAATAAGACGGAGAATTTATATGATTTACACTTTATAGTTTGAGTATCTAAATCAACACAACTAGTGTGCTAAATAAGACCGATCTGCATCTTATCTCATCAGAAAGTCTATTTCTGGAGGTAGTTTATCTTCATTTATGTCTGTGTTAAAGTGTAATTATACATTTAAGTAATAATGTACTTGCTATAGGATTAGGATGTGATTTAGGTTAGTTGCATGTAATTATTCACAATTTATATGTAACAAGGACACTAAAAGAAAGTGTTACCGACAAGTACAACCAAAAACACAAATTATGTCAACAGTATAAAGCTGTTAGTTTTATTTTGTAGCTGAACCAATAAAAAAAGAGCACCAAACACCTTTTATTGACCTATTTTAATGAGCAGTGATGATAGTGGAAGCTCATTGGCTGTCCTGGCTGTAGACCACGCCCACTTGTCTCCTGGCTTCATCCATGATCTCAGCCAGCAGCGCAGAGTCTGCGTGAGACATGCGTGAACTCTCCTTCAAACCTGCACCAGATGACAAGCAATAAATGATCAAGAGTGCAGATCAGATGACTCTGTGAGCTGAAGGTCATTAATTCAGCGTTTCACAGAAGTGCCATCTTGTGGTTAATGCTTGAATAACATGGATATCATTAGTACTGATGATTACCTTTAAGCAGGCAGCGTCGGACCTCTTCTGCCTCGTAACGCATGCCTGTGCTGTTGATGAAGTTGAGAGGAAGGCCGGGTTCAGGCACCGGATACTGAGTCTCCACACCGTTCACGATCAGAGACGTCGGGCACCACATATGAGCTGGAATCTGAATGCAGAAATATCACAAAAGATTCAGTTCTGAAAGTGCAATATGTGCCTTAAAAACTGAATATTCCTGTAGTTTGACTGATAAATCATGGCGCTTGCAACATAAAGGTCATGGGTTTGATTCCCAGGGAACAATAAATAAGACAAAGCATTTGGACGCATATCTTTCTTGTTAATTTAAATATTAATTTTAAAATATGTTACCTTAAAACCTATTACATATTATTAAAGTAAAAAATGAATACATTTGCTTATGAAAATGTATTTTAAGTCTCTTTAGTCCTTGTCAAATATGTTTTTAATTTTTTTTTAATGCTTTAAATGTTTTTATGACCTGTGAAGCACATTGCATTTTATGTCTGAAAGGTGCTATACAAATAAAAAACGTATATTATTATAATTATTACAACCCGAATTCCGGAAAAATTGGGATGTTTTTTAAATTTGAATAAAATGAAAACTAAAAGACTTTCAAATCACATGAGCCAATATTTTATTCACAATAGAACATAGATAAATGTTTAAACTGATAAATATTACAATTTTATGCACTAAATGAGCTCATTTCAAATTTTGATGCCTGCTACAGGTCTTAAAATAGTTGGGACGGGGGCATGTTCACCATGGTGTAGCATCTCCTTTTCTTTTCAGAACAGTTTGAAGACGTCTGGGCATCAAGGTTATGAGTTTCTGGAGTTTTGGTGTTAGAATTTAGTCCCATTCTTGCCATTCTTCCAGCTGCTGAAGAGTTCATGGTCGATGTATTTTTCTCTATAAGTGAAAGTTCTGGACTGCAGGCAGGCCAATTCAGCACCCAGATTCATGCTGTTGTAAAAGCTGCAGTATGTGGTTTTTCATTGTCCTGCTGAAATACACAAGGCCTTCCCTGAAATAGACGTCCTCTGGAGGGGAGCATATGTTGCTCTAAAACCTTTATATACCTTTCAGCATTCACAGTGCCTTCCAAAACATGCAAGCTGCCCATACCGTATGCACTTATGCACCTCCATACCATCAGAGATGCTGGCTTTTGAACTGAACGCTGATAACACACTGCAAGGTCTCCCTCCTCTTTATCCCGGAGGACACGGCGTCCATGATTTCAAACAAGAATGTCAAATTTGGACTCATCTGACCATAGAACAATTTTCCACTTTGAAACAGTCCATTTTAAATGAGCCTTGGCCCACAGGAAACGACCCCGCTTCTGGACCATGTTCACATATGGCTTCCTTTTTGCATGACAGAGCTTTAGTTGGCATCTGCAGATGGCACGGCGGATTGTGTTTACCGACAGTGGTTTAGTTGGCATCTGCAGATGGCACGGCGGATTGTGTTTACCGACAGTGGTTTAGTTGGCATCTGTAGATGGCACGGCGGATTGTGTTTACCGACAGTGGTTTAGTTGGCATCTGCAGATGGCAAGGCGGATTGTGTTTACCGACATTGGTTTAGTTGGCATCTGCAGATGGCACGGCAGATTGTGTTTACCGACAGTGGTTTAGTTGGCATCTGCAGATGGCACAGCGGATTGTGTTTACCGACAGTGGTTTAGTTGGCATCTGCAGATGGCAAGGCGGATTGTGTTTACCGACAGTGGTTTAGTTGGCATCTGCAGATGGCACGGCGGATTGTGTTTACCGACAGTGGTTTAGTTGGCATCTGCAGATGGCAAGGCGGATTGTGTTTACCGACAGTGGTTTAGTTGGCATCTGCAGATGGCACGGCGGATTGTGTTTACCGACAGTGGTTTAGTTGGCATCTGCAGATGGCACGGCGGATTGTGTTTACCGTCAGTGGTTTGTTTGGCATCTGCAGATGGCACGGCAGATTGTGTTTACCGACAGTGGTTTAGTTGGCATCTGCAGATGGCAAGGCGGATTGTGTTTACCGACAGTGGTTTAGTTGGCATCTGCAGATGGCACGGCAGATTGTGTTTACCGACAGTGGTTTAGTTGGCATCTGCAGATGGCACGGCGGATTGTGTTTTCCGACAGTGGTTTAGTTGGCATCTGCAGATGGCACGGCGGATTGTGTTTACCGACAGTGGTTTAGTTGGCATCTGCAGATGGCACGGCGGATTGTGTTTACCGTCAGTGGTTTGTTTGGCATCTGCAGATGGCACGGCAGATTGTGTTTTCCGACAGTGGTTTAGTTGGCATCTGCAGATGGCACGGCGGATTGTGTTTACCGACAGTGGTTTAGTTGGCATCTGCAGATGGCAAGGCGGATTGTGTTTACCGACAGTGGTTTCTGGAAGTATTCCTGAGCCCATTTAGTAATGTCATTGACACAATCATGCCGATGAATGATGCAGTGTCATCTGAGGGGCATCCAATAAAGGTCTTCGGCCTTGTCCCTTACGCACAGAGATTTCTCCAGTTTCTCTGAGTCTTTTGATGATGTTATGCACTGAAGATGATGAGATTTGCAAAGCCTTTGCAATTTGACGAACATTGTTTTTAAAGTATTCCACAATCTTTTTACACACTCTTTCACAGCTCTGCCCATCTTTACTTCTGAGAGACTCTGCCTCTCTAAGACATCCCTTTTATAGCTAATCATGTGACAGACCTGATATCAATTAACTTAATTAGTTGCTTTTTCAGCCATTTGTTGCCCCAGTGATTACTATTTTAAGACCTGTAGCAGGCATCAAATTTGAAATGCTCATTTAGTGGATAAAAGTGCAAAATTTCTCCATGTAAACATTTGATATGTTATCTATGTTATATTGTGAATACAATATTGGCTCATGTGATTTGAAAGTCTTTTAGTTTTTATTTTATTAAAATTTTAAAAAAACGTCCCAACATTTCTGGAATTCGGGTTCTAAAGAAGTGATGTGCTCTGCAGGCCTGCATCAGATTTAATCAAAGGCACTGTGAAAAAAAGCATCTGCCAAATGAATGAATGTAAATGTAAATAATCTGAATCACGATCATGAGATGTTTGGGTGCATGTGATTTATTTCTAACAATAAATTCACTTTAAAAGCTGTTTATGCCAGAATGTGACGGCAGTTACAGTAATATATTATCAAATATTTAGATTATTTAAGTTGAGAGCAGTTCTACATTAGCTGGAATGGAAGCCTTTAGCCTGGTTTAATAAACACCAGCATTCTGACATTGGCTCGTTTCCAACAGACCTTGATGGTGCCTTTGGTACCGACGATTATCGCTTCGTTTGGAAGTTCAGCGGCGATTGTGCAGGTGCAGACGGCCATTCTGTGTCCAGATAACTTCAGCGTGATGATCATCGCTTCATCTACACCTGCGGATATTACAATCAAACAAACGTGCATCCAGCATCGAGATGCATTTTATGTATGAAAGGGTGCTATACAAAATATATATATATGCATATAAAATAATATCTTGTTTGTTAGCATGGCTCCTCCAGACCGGAGTGAGTTCAGTACCAGTGTCCAGACAGAATCCAGTTGCTTGAACACACTCCGGTTTCTCTCCGTTAAACACCATCAGCACAAACTGCAGGCAGTAGATGCCGATGTCGAGCAGAGCGCCTCCTCCCAGGTCCTTCTGCACGGCGCGCACCACATGCGTGAGAGGCACGCCGAAATCCGCATGCACAACCTTCACCTCACCCACCTCCTTCTGGGACAGCAGCCGGCTGATCTCCACAGATGCCGGAAAGAAACGGGTCCAAACGGCCTGCAGAGGAGAGCCAGAAGACATGCTGCAGTACAGCACAGTGTGCAGATCAAACCCGAACACTTGAAGATCTCCTCACCTCCATGAGGAAGACGTTGTTCTTCTTTGCAGTGGCGATCATTTCCTGAACTTCCTTCAGGTTCATGGCCAGCGGTTTCTCACACAGGATGTTCTTCTTGGCGTTCATGAAGAGAGCGCCCACCGACAGATGATGAGGGTGGATGGTGCCCACATACACCACGTCTGAAACACACAACCGTCATCAGCACATCATCTCGACACTCTCACACGACAGGACACGACACATCTGGAACAATCCCACTGGAATACGTTTGCACACGTGCACTGGACATCTGTCAGTGTCTTCACCGTCCTCTTTATTTGAGTCATTATTGAATCATCATCAACATTTTCTGCAGGTAATGTTTTTGTAGTATGATCAACCTGGTTTACCATGCTACTACTGCTATAGTGCTACTAACATACGATTACTATCATACTACTACTACCATAGTGCTACTACAATACTACTGCAATACTATTACAACCATACTTCTACTACAACAATATTACTATACCATTACTACCATACTACTACTACTAATACTACCATACAACTACTACCATAGTGCTACTACAATCCTACTACCACTATTACTACTACTACCACCATAATGCTACTACCACACTACTACTACAACTATAGTGTTACTACAATACTATTACTACCATACAACTACTACTACTATACTGCGACAACCATAGTCCTACTACAATACTACTGCAATACTATTACCATACTTCTACTACAATACTACTACTATAACGACTACTCTACTATTACCATACTTCTACTACAATACTACTACTATAACGACTACTCTACTATTACTGCTACTGCTACTACAATACTACTACTACTACTACTAATACTATACTATTACTACCATACAACTACTATCATAGTGCTACAATACTACTACAACTATTATTACTACTACTACTACCACCACTGTACTACTACCATACTACTACTACTACTACTATAGTGCTGCTGCTGCTGCTGCTACTACTACTACCATACAACTACTACAACAATACTACTATACCATTACTACCATACTACTACTACTACTACTACTATAGTGCTGCTGCTGCTGCTACTATTAATACCATACAACTACTACCATAGTGCTACCACAATACTACTTCAACTATTACTACCATACTGGTAATACCTTACTACTACTACTGCCACCACTGTACTACTACCATACTACTACTACTACTACTATAGTGCTGCTGTGGCTACTACTACTACTACTACTATAGTGCTGCTGCTGCTGCTACTACTACTACTATAGTGCTGCTGCTGCTGCTACTACTACTACTACCATACAACTACTACAACAATACTACTATACCATTACTACCATACTACTAATAGAACTACTACTACTACCATAGTGCTACCACAATACTACTTCAACTATTACTACCATACTGGTAATACCTTACTACTACTGCTGCTGCTGCTACTACTACCACCACTGCTACTACCATACTACTACTACTATAGTGCTACTACAATACTATTACTACCATACAACTACTACTATACTGCTACAACCATAGTGCTACAACCATACAACTACTACCATAGTGCTAATAATACTACTACCACCACCACCACCATACTACTACTTCAACTACCAGTACTACTATACTATTACTACTATACTGCTAATACCATACTACTACTACTACTACTACTACAACAAGAACAACAACAACAACCACCACCACCACATTGCTACTACCATACCATTACTACCATACTACTACTACTACTACTACTACCATACTGCTAATACCTTATTACTACTACTACTACTACTACTACCATACTGCTAATACCTTATTTCTACTACTACTACTACTACTACTACCATACTGCTAATACCTTACTACTACTACTACTACTACCACCACCACCACCACCACCACCACCATAGTGCTACTACCATACTACTACTACTACTACTACTACTACTACTATAGTGCTACTACAATATTATTACTACCATACAACTACTACTATACTGCTACAACCATAGTGCTACTACCATAGTGCTAATACAATACTACTACAACTATTACTACTACCATACTGCTAATACCTTACTACCACTAATACTACTACCACCACCACCACCACTACTACTACTACTATAGTGCTACTACAATACTATTACTACCATACAACTACTACTATACTGCTACAACCATAGTGCTACCATAGTGCTACTACAATACTACTACAACTATTACTACTATCATACTGCTAATACCTTACTACCACTAATACTACTACCACCACCACCACTACTACTACTACTATAGTGCTACTACAATACTATTACTACCATACAACTACTACTATACTGCTACAACCATAGTGCTACTACCATAGTGCTACTACAACTATTACTACTATCATACTGCTAATACCTTACTACCACTAATACTACTACCACCACCACCACTACTACTACTACTACTATAGTGCTACTACAATACTATTACTACCATACAACTACTACTATACTGCTACAACCATAGTGCTACTACCATAGTGCTAATACAATACTACTACAACTATTACTACTACCATACTGCTAATACCTTACTACCACTAATACTACTACCACCACCACTACTACTACTACTACTATAGTGCTACTACAATACTATTACTACCATACAACTACTACTATACTGCTACAACCATAGTGCTACTACCATAGTGCTACTACAATACTACTACAACTATTACTACTATCATACTGCTAATACCTTACTACCACTAATACTACTACCACCACCACCACCACTACTACTACTACTATAGTGCTACTACAATACTATTACTACCATACAACTACTACTATACTGCTACAACCATAGTGCTACCATAGTGCTACTACAATACTACTACAACTATTACTACTATCATACTGCTAATACCTTACTACCACTAATACTACTACCACCACCACCACTACTACTACTACTATAGTGCTACTACAATACTATTACTACCATACAACTACTACTATACTGCTACAACCATAGTGCTACTACCATAGTGCTACTACAATACTACTACAACTATTACTACTACCATACTGCTAATACCTTACTACCACTAATACTACTACCACCACCTCCTCCATACCACTACTACTACCGCCATAGTGCTACTGCAATTCTACTAGTACTACTATACTATTATTTCTATACTGCTAATACCATACTACTACTACTACTACTACTACTACTACTACAACCATATTGCTACTATCATACCATTACTACCATACTACTACTACTACTACCATAGTGCTACTACTATAATGCTACTACCATACTGCTACTACAATACTACTACCATACTATTACTACCATACTGCTAATACCATACTACTGCTACAACCTGTCACATATCCGCCCATTGCTGCTTCCTTTCACTCCCCACCAGAGATCTCCATTTCACCATTAAGACATTGCACACATGCAGTCACTTCACTCTGGACTACATTTCCCACAATCCCTCAAGTATTTCAGTAAAATTAGATGATTTTATCTATGTGACAGGAGAACAGACGGAGGCAGTTTAATGGACACATCATGATGGCAGTTTTGCACAGACGCTGTTCTGAGATCAGTATTTTGTCTCACCGATCTCTGGATCTTTGGCCAGCTCTTCATAGCTGCCGTATGCGTGTGGGATGCTGTGCTTCTGCGCAAACTCCTGCGAACGCTTAAGGTCACGTGCAGCCACAGCCACCACCTGTATTCCGCAATAAAACAACATTTATCATTCTTAAAATTATAATAATAATACCAGATTTCATGCTTTATGTAAATTTGTTTAGATTTTACTTTACAATTTTTATATATTAGTAAATATATAGTTTTTCTTGTTGTACATAATCAAACACGATATATTACATGTAAAAAATTATGTATTCTTGTTGTGCATAATTAAACGCTTTATATTATATTCAACAATGTATCTATTCTTGTGCATAATTAAATGATATATATTATATGCAACAATGTATCTGTTCTTGTTGTTCATAATTAAGTCAAGTCAAGTCACCTTTATTTATATAGCGCTTTTTACAATGCAGATTGTGTCAAAGCAGCTTTACAGTGATAACTGGTATATAATTTTGGCTGCACAGCAGCTCTTAAATAATAGTGTCAATGCAGGCAGATCAAAGTACTGTTGAATAAATGTCAAGAATACTGTTGAATATCAAATGTCGAGTCAAATGTCAATTAAACGCTATATATTATATGCAACAATGTATATATTCTTGTGCATAATTAAACGCTATATATTATACGCAACAATGTATATATTCTTGTGCATAATTAGGCGCTATATATTATACGCAACAATGTATATATTCTTGTGCATAATTAGGCGCTATATATTATACGCAACAATGTATATATTCTTGTGCATAATTAGGCGCTATATATTATACGCAACAATGTATATATTCTTGTGCATAATTAAACGCTATATATTATATGCAACAATGTATATATTCTTGTGCATAATTAAACGCTATATATTATACGCAACAATGTATATATTCTTGTGCATAATTAAACGCTATATATTATACGCAACAATGTATATATTCTTGTGCATAATTAAACGCTATATATTATACGCAACAATGTATATATTCTTGTGCATAATTAGGCGCTATATATTATACGCAACAATGTATATATTCTTGTGCATAATTAAACGCTATATATTATATGCAACAATGTATATATTCTTGTGCATAATTAAACGCTATATATTATACGCAACAATGTATATATTCTCGTGCATAATTAAACGCTATATATTATATGCAACAATGTATATATTCTTGTGCATAATTAAACGCTATATATTATACGCAACAATGTATATATTCTTGTGCATAATTAGGCGCTATATATTATACGCAACAATGTATATATTCTCGTGCATAATTAAGCGCTATATATTATATGCAACAATGTATATATTCTCATGCATAATTAAGCGCTATATATTATACGCAACAATGTATATATTCTCGTGCATAATTAAGCGCTATATATTATATGCAACAATGTATATATTCTCGTGCATAATTAAGCGCTATATATTATATGCAACAATGTATATATTCTCGTGCATAATTAAGCGCTATATATTATATGCAACAATGTATATATTCTCATGCATAATTAAGCGCTATATATTATATGCAACAATGTATATATTCTCGTGCATAATTAAGCGCTATATATTATACGCAACAATGTATATATTCTCGTGCATAATTAAGCGCTATATATTATATGCAACAATGTATATATTCTCATGCATAATTAAGCGCTATATATTATATGCAACAATGTATATATTCTCGTGCATAATTAAGCGCTATATATTATATGCAACAATGTATATATTCTCATGCATAATTAAGCGCTATATATTATACGCAACAATGTATATATTCTCGTGCATAATTAAGCGCTATATATTATACGCAACAGTGTATATATTCTCATGCATAATTAAACGCTATTTATTATATGCAACAGTGTATCAGTTGTCGGTGTCGCTGTTTCTCCGCTGCACAGTAAAGTTTCCGGATTCAGATTTGGTTTGTTTACACTCAGAGAATCCTATAAAAGTTTGTGGAATGCATCATTAAAGTGTCTTATAGATGAGACTCGATGTCAGCTGTCAGTATTAGCTCGATTAACGCCTTCATACAGTGACAGTGCGCGTGTTTATCGTGTAGTCTGAAACTAAGCAGAAGTTCTTCAGGAGTCTCTCAGGTGTGTCTCTCTCTGTACCTGGTGCTGTTCTGGCGGGAGAGTCTTCAGTGCCACTGTGAAGTCATTACTGATTTTTCCAGCGCTGCAGATTCCCCACCTGATCGCCATGATGCCGTCTCTCTCTCTCACTGTGTGTGTGTGTGTGTGTGTGTGTGTTACTGTGAGATAGTGACAGCTGATAGGCGCTTTCGGAACGCTTCGTGAAGCTTCGAAAGATCAGCTAATCATTTGTTTCAGTAATTCAGAGCGCGTTTCAAAACTACCAAAGTCACGTGATTTCTGAAACCCAGGCTTTGTTACGTCATAGCTGTTTCGAAACGTTTCTCCATTTCAATAGTTCACCGCTAGGGGGCGATCTTTTGCTTATGCATCTTTTAGTTTAATGTGAACCAGTGCACAATATACAGTTATTATGACACACTGTTGTCCATGCTGGAAAAACAAATAATTATACATGTTTTTTTTTGTTTTTTTTTAAGAAAAATTTTATCTTGTACTCTAAATGCAGCCATAAATGTTAATAAAAAACAAATAAATAAATGATAAATTATTGCAATTATTTTAAGTTATTTAAAATATCGACTGGTTCTAAAGGGAACCAAAAGACAGATAACTGTACATATATTATAACTATAAAAAAAACTAATATCCACCTTATAATTTTGTAAGAAAAGATTCAACACATTCCACTGTTAGGGTCATATTTTTTGTGCACGATGACACACATGACTTTTATTACACAAATGTTCAAACATGCTCTTTTCCTGAGTAGCACCATCCAATCAGGCAGAAATGGAGGGCAGTCATTGGCTGTCCTGCTCATAGACCACGCCTATCTGCCTCCTGGCCTCATCCATGATCTCAAATAGAAGCTCGGAGTCTGTCAGTGACATCTTAATGCTCTCCTTCAGTCCTGTACGACAGATGAGAGTCGCTCAGGACGGATACTGATAACAGCATGACACCCAGAGCTCATGGGATATATTTGTGTTTTACCTTTCTGGAGGCACCGTCTCACTTCTTCTGCTTCGTACCTCAGTCCAGTACTGTTCTCGAAGTTCAGAGGCAATGCGGGCTCAGGAAGAGGAAACTCTGTCTTTTTCCCGTTCACCTCCAGAGTGGTTGGGCAGTGCATGGGACGCGCCACCTAGTGCACAGAGCAGATGACAGATCAGTATGCATACTATAGTGCATTATTCTGCATAAAACCACATCGGTTTGTAATTACAGCTGTAGCTCAAACAGGCACAAGCAGCATCAAGGTCATGGGTTTGATTCCTAGGAATGCATGAACTGATATCATTTTGAATGCAGTATTTGTTGCTTTGAAATGATGTGAAAAGAAGGACCACGGTAAGCCTGAAAAAAACAGAAACCCTGTGTGTGTCTGTTCTCATTCAGTCACTCACTCTGATGGTTCCTTCGGTTCCACAGATGGTGGCGTCGTTTGGAAGCAGACAAGAGAGAGTGCAAGTGCATATTGCCATCCTGTTCCCGGAGAACTTCAGGACCACCACCGTCGACTGATCGGCTCCTGAGATGCACAAATGAACCAAAGATCATGTTCAGTTCATCTGGAAAAAATGCCCTCTACAAACAAAGAACCATCGCAGATAAAAGCCTTCAAAGCACAAGAATATTGACTATAAAATGACTGATAAAAATGACCAAAATACACAACAAAAATACTAAAACTTTAACTGAAATTAAAGTGAAAACAGATATTGTAAAAATTAAATTAAATTCTAAATATAAACAAAAACTATAAACTAAAATTATATAAACATTAAAAAACTAAAACTAATAAAAATGACTAAAACACGATACAATTTTTAAAAATGTACCTGAAATTAAAGTGAAAACAGAAAATCTAAAAATAAAATCAAAATCAAAATATTAACAAAAACTATAAAAGTATCATACTAAGATATAAAACTCAAACTAAAAACTAAAATTATATAGTCATATTAAAATAATAATAATATTAAAATATTAAGGGTCCAATTCTAAAGAAGCAAGCAAGAAGTAAAATTATCAGAAAAATATTACATTTTATTTCATACACTTTTCTGTAGGTAGTGGCAATTTAATATTTCCTTCATGCCATCAAATTTGTTTGCGTGTTATTCGAAAATGGTTAGGTTTATCAAAAAGATTTTGATAACTATGCCAGCATAGTCTGAAGATGATCTGATTTGATTTTCAAGAAGCAACCGTCTAGGAGGAGTTCGGAAAAGTAGGTTTTTTGGTGGGAAAACTTGGCAGGAAAAGTTTCATGAAGGAAAATGACGTCATGGGGGGCAATCGAATCATACTGAACCAAGGAATTGGAGGAAAAATAATTTTGATTGAACGAGTGAAATTTTGGACAGGTGGTGGCGCTAAAAGGATTGAGTTAGAGACTTCAAATTTGCTATAGTGACAGTTCAGACTGACCTGTATCAGTTTGCCAAATTTCACAACTTTTTACCATGCGGTTCTATGGCCACCATAGACTTCCAGAGCGAAAATGAAAGAATAATAATTAGAACGCCAATGGATACAATATGTGCCTATACACCTTCGTACAACAAAATTACTAAAACTTTAACTGAAATTAAAGAGAAAACTGAAAAAGTAAAAAATAAAGTAAAATTCAAAATATTAACAAAAAATAATAGTATTTCAATAATACTAAGATATAAATAAACTAAACCTATATAGAAATATTAAAAAATAAAATACAATACAAATTACCAAAACATACAACAGAATACTTAAACTTTAACTTAAATTAAAGTGAAATCAGAAAAAGTAAAAATAAAGTAAAAATTTAAATATTAACAAAAACTAATAGTATTTCAATAATGCTAAGATATAAATAAACTAAACCTACATAGAAATATTAAAAAATAAAATACAATACAAATTACCAAAACATACAACAGAATACTTAAACTTTAACTTAAATTAAAGTGAAATCAGAAATTGTAAAAAAAAAAAAAAAAAAATCAAGTATCATATTAAGATATAAACTAAAATGTTATGAACATTAATAAAACCCTAATAAAATTACTAAAATTTTAACTGAAATTAAAATGAAAGTTTTCAATAGTACCATACTAAAATATAAATAATCTCAATATTAAAAACTAAAACTATATATATATAAAAAAAAAAAAAACGTCTCAGGTTACGCATGTAACCATGGTTCCCTGAGAAGGGGAACGAGACACTGCGTTCGAAGACACCAATGTATCAGTGTGAGTTTCCATTCGAAAGCAAACTAAAACTAATAAAAACATGTCCTAATGATAATAAAATAACATTGTGGCAAACACACTTGACATTAAAGCTCTTTCTGATTCTGATTTTGATAGTATATTCAGTATTTGATTTGTCTCCCTGTTCAGACAATTGCTGCAAAAGCAACACAATCCTGCATGTGTTTTTATACGTCTTCAGAATCTAAAGATGCGATCTCATCTCTGTACCCGACGGCAGCAGGACGGCTGTGGCGTGGATGGACTCTGGTCTCTCCCCCTTGAACACCATCAGTGCGAACTGCAGAGTGTAAATGCCGATGTCCAGTAGAGCTCCTCCGCCCTGCTCCCTGTCTGTGGTGCGCGTCCGGTCCATCAGAGGTAAGCCGAAATACACCTTCACCATCTTCACCTCCCCGATGGTGTTTTCTGAGAGCAGCCTGCCAACCTCAGCGTACACCGGAAAACACCTGGACCAGACGGCCTGAGAGAGAGAGATGCCGTGCTTCATTTCAGCTGTCGTGACTATTTTTTAGGACAGTTAAAAATGTCTTTCATGAAGATGCTGCGTTTACCTCCATGAGGAAGACGTTGTTCTCCTTGGCGGCCGAGACGAGCTGCTTGACCTCTCGGAGGTTCATGGCGAAGGGTTTCTCGCACAACACGTTCTTCCCTGCGTTCAGGAACAGCAGACCCACCTGAAGATGATGTGTGTGGAGAATACCGATGTACACGACATCTGACATGATGACAGAGAGATTTTAAGTATGCATACACAGAACAATCCCCAGAGTTAATCAACTCTGCTTAGAGTACATATGATCCCTGTCTAAATGGTGTTAAAATAACACTGAAGCAGAGTTAAAGTCAGTCGTATTTTTTGTGTTTCTCTTTTCTTCAGTGATTCTGCTTGTTAGCAGCAGGTGTTCATCACTAATGCGCAATCTTTTCTTAATCAATTGCTTAATTATCTCATTAACTCTGCTTCAGTGTTGCTTTAACACTATTTAGAGAGGGACTTTGAGCAGACTTGATTTAACTCTGGGGATTTTTCTATGATTTATGATAGTAATCCATTTACTCACCGATATTTCGATCCTTTACCAGCTCATTGTAACTGCCGTATGCATTTGGAATCTCATGAGTCTTTGCAAATGTCTTCGCACGTTCTAGATTTCTTGCTGCAACTGCAACTATCTACAAAACACACACAGAGAGAGAAAGTTAATGATTATAGACTATCACATTTAAAACCAGATGTTTAGTTCGGGCTGGACGGTACCTGGTGATCCGCATTAGAAAGTGTCTTCAGAGCCACACAGAAATCGTGACTGATGTTTCCAGCTCCACAGATTCCCCAGCGAGTTGCCATGTTCCTTCTGACGTCCTGCATGAACAGTTCTGCATTTATCTGCGGTCCAGAGTGCAGGTGAGCATGCAGACGTCATGTGATCTGACAAATTGTAACTTTGTGATTGGAAATGGCTTTCTCTGCCACTCCTACATTTAGTTCTGCTGTATCTGTTAATGATTAAACGTGGGGCGGCACATCAGTGTGTTCACAGCTGAATATGATGAGCTTATAGTGACTCAACACAAATCAGATCCTCATTAAATGTGTCGACTCATTTGTTACCTGTGTTATTACTGTATAGTATACTTGAGTAATGCATGACAGGAAAACATGCTACGTCACTCCCTATGGAGACCTGCCAAGAACAAATATGCATCAAAACATTTTGAGGCCTATTAATGTAAAAGTGGAAAGGTTTTCAAAATAAGAATCTGTAATTTGTTCTTAAAGGTTAAAATTATATCTAAATGTATTAAATCTATATTTTACATTTTCCACATTTATTAAACATAGTTTTGCTTCCACAAGTTAATTTTAACTAGTCCTGTGCTGTGATAAATGAATTTACCTTATACTATAATAAAAATAAATAGGCAAAATATATAATAATTTAATGACATTTTAAACAGAGAAAGAAAAATAAGGAACTGTAGTCAGTAAGCCTGTCAGTCAGTCACTAGGTGGCGCTGTGACACCTTTATAAAATCAAACAGCATTCAGCTTGTGTAGACGATTCAACATACTCAGATGGCAAACAAAACATATAGAAAATGAGCATTTTATTAGCATATATATATATATTACATATGAGGCTAACAATAACCATCTAAAATAAAAAAAAATCTTTGCAAAATGCAGAAATGTGAGATGTGAGTGTGTATAATATTATATATAATTCAATATAACATTATAATATAATATAATATATAATAAAAAATGTAAATAGCAAAGTATTAAATTAGTAGAAGTCAATGGAAATTCCCACCACAGAAAGACAAGTGTGTGTGTGTGTGTGTGTGTGTGTGTGTGTGTGTGTGTGTGTGTGTGTGTGTGTGTGTGTGTGTGTGTGTGTGTGTGTGTGTGTCATTGATAACTCTGTCAGGTGTGTTTGGGGTCAAATTATCAATGATGTCGCTCATCTGAGGGATGCTGGGATGCCGTGTGCCGTCGTCATGACAACAAGGTACCAGCTGGGCAATCTGTATGCAAATGGCAGCGCGCGGCCTAATCTCGCGCCGGTATGGCAGGACCTGGTCGCCATGGCAACGCAACCCTTGGTTTTCTTTTTTACGCTTCACACCGGAACCAACCTTTTCCCGGTTATTTCGTGAGAGAGAGAGAGTTGTTAGATGTTATCATGACCCAGAGTATAGTGGCATTCGATGGTAATATCATATTGTGGCTTTATGGACAGATTCTTGCATGTGTCAATATGTTATTAACGTCCTACCAAAATCAGAGTCAAATGGAGTTACAAGGTTTCTGACAAGCGAATTTCGGCAGAAATTTAGGTAGGAAGTGCATCGCATTACATTATCAACTTACAGCTTATAAAGTTTACTGTAGCTATGCGGTAGCTCAGTGTTTTCTGTAATTTGGCCAAAATCGCATGCTATTAAAAACAAAGTGCTATATAAGACAATACTGGCTGTGACTTGACAACACATGCTAGACTAAGACACTCTACTCCACTTCAGATGCATAAAACATCAGCCCTAAAAAAGGATGGACGACGCTCCTTAAAGGAACACTCCACTTTTTTTTTGAAAATAGGCTCATTTTCCAACTCCCCTAGAGTTAAACAGTTGAGTTTTACCGTTTTTGAATCCATTCAGCCGATCTCCGGGTCTGGCGGTACCATTTTTAGCATAGCTTAGCATAGTTAGCATAGACCGTTAGCATCTCGCTCTAAAATGACCAAAGAGTTTCAATATTTTTCCTATTTAAAACGTGGCTCTTCTGTAGTTACATCGTGTACTAAAACTGACGGAAAATGAAAAGTTGCGATTTTCTAGGCCGATATGGCTAGGAAATATACTCTCATTCCAGAGTAATAATCAAGAAACTTGAGAGTATGAATGAGAGTATATTTCCTAGCCATATCGGCCTAGAAAATCGCAACTTTTCATTTTCCGTCAGTCTTAGTACACGATGTAACTACAGAAGAGCCAAGTTTTAAATAGGAAAAATATTGAAACTCTTTGGTCATTTTTAAGCGCGATGCTAACGGTCTAATCAGATTCAATGAACTATGCTAAGCTATGCTAAAAGTGGTACCGCCAGACCCAGAGATCGGCTGAATGGATTCGAAAACGGTAAAACTCAACTGTTTAACTCTAGGGGAGTTGGAAAATGAGCCTATTTTCAAAAAAAGTGGAGTGTTCCTTTAACGTAAGTGAAGCTGCCAGAGTGCCAATATGGCGCTGACATCAAGGTCCCGCCCACACTCCTGCAGAATCGGTTAATAAAACAGATCAACTCATTATGTTGGTGTGAAATAAACAGTTCTGGAAATGTAGAAATTAAAGCTCCAATCTCCCCCTGAAGATCCAGAAAAAGTCTGGTGGTCCTTCAGTGACTACTTCCCTTAGAGAAGATTCTAGACATTTGGAGGCCCTAGGCAAACTTTTTGTTTGAGCCCCCCCGACTCCACACCCCTCCTAATAAAAAGCATTTAAATATTATTCCTTACCTTTTTATTTAACATCTGTTAAATAAAAATTTAACTGATGCATTTTTATATGTCCATATTAATCAAACTTTAACTAAGATAATCTCTTACTTGTTTGTTGAGGATGATATTGTGTGTTTTTTTTTTGGTAGTAATTTGTTCAGTCATTCATTCACAGTAGCCTAACACACCCACACACTGTTCGGGATAACAAACTGTTTTGCCAGTAAAATGAAAGAAAAGGAAAACCACTTCAGTAAATGAACATCAAGCCTTAATTATTTTTGGATTTCCCACTCCTGTTGAACCAGTTTAGACTATATTATCATATGTATTGCAGTGCAATACTTCAAATATGCACTATACTAAAAATAAAGGTTCCAAAAGGGAGTTTTTACAGTGATGCCATAAAAGAACCTTTCAGTAAACAGTTCTTAAAGGATTAGTTCACTTTCAAATTCAAATTTCCTGATAATTTACTCACCCCCATGTCATCCAAAATGTTCATGTCTTTCTTTCTTCAGTGAAAAAGAAATGAAGGTTTTTAATGAAAACATTCCAGGATTTTTCTCAAT
This sequence comes from Chanodichthys erythropterus, assembly GCF_024489055.1. Classification (NCBI taxonomy): domain Eukaryota; kingdom Metazoa; phylum Chordata; class Actinopteri; order Cypriniformes; family Xenocyprididae; genus Chanodichthys; species Chanodichthys erythropterus. Next base: position 43,585,166 of record NC_090227.1, on the reverse strand, counting down.
ATAGTGGACTTCAATGAAGTCCAAACATCTGAAGGTCAAAATTACAGTTTCAGTGCAGCTTCAAAGAGCTTTAAACGATACCAGACGAGGAATAAGAGTCTTATCTAGAGAAACCATCACTCATTTTCTAAAATAAAAACATTTAATTTTATATATTTTAACCATAAATGCTTCTTCTTCTTCTCTATTTGAATTCCAGCAGTGTAGACACTGCTAGTGTATTACTGCCCTCCACAAGTTTGAACTGAATTGTCATATACAATATGCTAGTGCAAGTATATAACAATTAGTTCAAACTTTGACCTGTGGAGGGCAGAGAGCTAATTCAAGATGAGCATTTATGGTTAAAACATATATAATTTACATTTTTCTTTAGAAAATGACTGATCGTTTCTCTAGATAAGACTCTTATTCCTCGTCTGGTATCGTTTAAAGCCCTTTGAAGCTTTGAAAAAATTATTTTCCACTGAAGAAAGAAGGACATGAACATCTTGGATGACATGGAGGTGAGGAAATTATCAGGAAAATTTAATTTAAAAGTGAACTAATCCTTTAATGGAACCATTTTTTTTTTTTTTACTTAGTGTGAAGAACATTCTAAAACAATGTAATGATGTTTTTTTTTCCCCTTTTTTCCACAGTATTTTTTTTCATAACACCTTTTGTGTTTTTAAAGGTTCTTTTATGCATTTTGAAGGTTCTTCATGTAACCACAGATTCCAGTAAAGAACCTTAATTTTTAAAGTTTACACAAATCAACTAGCCTACTATAAAAGTGGAAAAGACAAACTATTAAGCATAAATACTTAATTAGCCTACTTTATAAAATTGTATGCTTATTTTTCAATAAATATAACAACAATATTTATGTTTTGATAAATGAAAGTATTACGGTAGAACAGTAGCAGAATCTAAAAGATACAGACAGTTGAGGTAGGCAATGTATTTTTATAAATATATATTATTTCTTCTCATTGTAATTGACCCTTCGTTAAGACGGCTTAACGAGCGGCTCGTGAACCGATCATCTCTTCCTACTTGTTCGCTTATAGCATCAAATAAACATGCATGAACATCAGAAGGAATGTTGATTCAAATGCAGAAAGACGTCAGTACACACCATTTTTTAAGTTCAAGTCCACCGAGGTTAATCTTCTAAATCCTGACTGCTTTGTCAAACAAAATGGCAGAATCGGTGTTATGATTGGTTAGATCGCTTGTCAATCAAACTGCTGGAGAAGGGTCATGCCTAGAATGCCTGTGCATAAATCTGGCCATGATTAATTGTCATATCTATTGCCATAGATATTTCAAGATACTTCAACAAAACCTGCTATTATTGTCATGTCAGTGTGTAAACATCATGATATCACATGTCCAAAAAAACAAGTACTTATGTAAGTAAAGAGATGGAAATGAGATTAAAATAATTTACAGCAGTGAACCATCAAAATACAATAGTTACTCGAGTTATGACAGCAAAACTGTGATAAGATGGTATTAGTGGCACACAGATGTCAATTAAAGGAAAATGAATTGTTAGGAAGATTTTGAAAAACACATGTTGTGATTCTAGTGTGTGTGTGTGTGTGTGTGTGTTCACTCAGGAGGTGAGACACTATTTTCTAGCGGCGCTGAATTTCACACGACACCTTCACCAGAGGCTCAAGGTCGCCGTGACGACAGGTTTGACAGGGAAGCGGAGGGAGTGTCACCGGTGTGTGTGTGTAATAAATGTGGGACAGAGTGAAACTGGGTCGCTGCAACACAATGTTTTCCTGATATTTGGATGCTGTACTTTCAGAGGAAGATGCAATATACTCAACAGATGAGGAAAGATGGGGAGTTTAGATGGAGATCTATCTATTGTTTAAAGTCAAACACCAAATGTGTTTTTATGCAGATGTTTTTATCCAAAATGACTTGCGTTCAAAGTATACATTTGATCAGTTCATGCTTTCGCTGGGACTCGAACCCATGACCTCAGTGTTGATGCTTTACTGTTTGAACTATGAATTAATTTCTTGTATATTTGGTTTAAAAAAGAAAGCTGTTGGGAGTGCATTAACAAATCAGATATGAATCAGAAGAGTCCGTATATGATCTCCAGAGTCACTGGACCCGTGTGAATCGTGACAGGAAGAGAAGCGTTTGCCTGAAGTTGGCTGGAATTCATCAGCTTCCCATAAACGAGGATGAAGATTATTCAGGTGCCGTATGAAAATGACCTTCCGTCTAAACGAGCGCAGAATGGAAATGGAGGCCATTTCAGAACTGATGAGTCATTTATAACCTCTTGGAATGAAGAAAAGTGCTGAGAGCGTCTGCTGAGATTTTACTGTGTGGACAAGAACAAATATATGAATAAATGAGTCGTGTGTCGGTATAAATCACTTTACACCAACAGGAGAGGGCTCAGAAATGTTTCAGATCAATTTGTCCACCATAGAAGGTCAAATGAAAAATGTTGAATTTTACATGAAATATCATTCTACATTTATAGGATATTAAATAGAGCTGGTGATTTAATATGTTAATTGAATGAATTATTTATTGTCTGTTTATGCTCAGTTTTGGCAACAAAAATATTACCTATAAAGCCAGAGCAGAACTGTTTCTGAATGAATCCGTGTTTTGAGCGAATCAATCGGGTGAAGCAATGATTCAATGACTCATTCATAAAAAGAGCCATTTACTTCATTCCAGAATGAATCATTCATTTGAACTAATCGAATAAATGAATGACTCAATTACTTAGTCATTAAGACATTTTTATCGCCACCTACTGGCAGTTTCAGTTTCTTATTTATCATTTCATTACAAAAATAAATTCATATTTCCATATTAATAAAAAAAAACCCATTAAAGGTATAGTTCAACTAAAAATGAAAATTCTGTCATATTTTAATAATTCTATGTTGAATCAAATAAAATGTCAAAAGCTACATTTTCTAATTTTGATGCTTTTCTCATTTAACACAATAATGACTTTAAATTATATTTTTTGGGGTAGTTTCTCATCCAATTTTGCAATTATTTAGACTAATTAATCACTACATTGTGTAATTAATTAGATTAAAACATTTTAATCGCTTGACAGCCCTAATATTAATTATATATGTTTACATATTATTATAATATTAATCATGTATTTAATAAAATATAAATAGTAGTAAAATTACCTACTAAAGAGTCCAAATGATGTCATGTCCTGCAGTCTATTGTTTGATAAATGTTGTTTTTGTTCACTAACATTAGTTAATTTAATATCTTGCATATAGTTCTGTGGCTAAATTGCTTTAAAAACATCAATTTGTGAAAAATGCTATAATATGTGACTTGTTTTAAAGGTGCAATATGTAATTTTTAGACAGAAATGCAATATAATAAACATAACTTTGTTTTCAGTGGTGTTTTTATAATCTTAGAATGAACCATTTCTGTTTCATACGCCGTGGGTTTCCTTACATGTTAAATCGCCATTTTGCGTCGGCACGTTTCTACAGTAGCCCTAAACGGACAAAATTCTCTACAGAGTGCGTTTGCATGACTGGCTACTCTCTTCTGTCTCAGATGATGACATCTTTGTCCTGTGTTGGCCACCGTAGCTTCTCTATATTGCAATTTGCAACCTCACCACTAGATGCTGCTAAAATTTACACACTGCACCTTTAAAATAAGAAACACACTTGGGATTGTTGGTTGGTTGCATAAACTGCTCTAAAGTTAGTAATCTAATTCCTTTCTTAAAGACTGGTCATAACTAAAGAAAAAAGCAGATTGGTCTAATTTGACTCTGAAAATAAGACTGGTTAGCTCTATTTATTGCTAGTTTGTCAGACTAGTTCAGTCTTATCTTAGTGGCTGTGTTTAAATAACTGGCTCCAGCTGGTTAGTGGTCAGCGTGGGCAGAGACAGCCGTATCTCTAGCACTCTGAGAACAGATAGAGTCCGGCTGAACTCTCCACAACATCAACAGAGACAGAGAGACACCGAAAACAAGAGATGGACACTGTCTGTGCGATAGCAGCTAATGGCTCCAGAGCGCGACGGAAACTCCTCATGTCATCAGAGACACTCAGAAAATCAGAGCATGTGTTTGTTTACTTGTGTAAAACTCTCCTCTGGGATGCTTGGGTTGGTTGCCAGGGTGTGGAAACATGGTCTGCTGGAATGTTCTGATTCTAATTATTATGTGGGAATTATTTAAATTGCATCAGGACTCAATCGTTACGCTGTGGGTGACGGCACATGCTAGTGGATGAGTTGAATCAACTCCACAGCAACTACATCAATTTATCCACTAACCATTCAGAAACGTCTAAAAGTTGTAACTTCTTCCTGAGTCTCTCCATCAGTGTCGACTCCGGTTTGAACAATGTAAGGCTGAACACCGTCATCATTTTGGCTGCGTGAGATTCTCCAGCTTTGTTGTTGTTGAGCTGTTAAAGCTCCGCCCTCTTCTGGAAAGCGGAGCTCATTTGCATTTAAAGGGACACACACAAAAACGGCGTGTTTTTGCTCACACCCAAATAGAGGCAAATTTGACAAGCTATAATAAATGATCTGTGGGGGATTTTGAGCTGAAACTTCACAGACACATTCTGGAGACACCAGAGACTGATATTACATCTTGTGAAAAGGGCGTTATAGGTCCTCTTAAAAAGCAAGATGAGCGAATTACATCAAACCTGATTATATCTGCTCTCACCATGGATCCATCAACATTATCATTACTAAAAATCGAAACTTAACTTGCAAGAATACTTTATTATTTCTTCTTATTATTAATATGTAAAGGAACATCTTTCAGTCTAAATCTACCCTTGTTTCACCTGAACAGCTGAACTCTCAAATAACATCTGGATCCAAACACCAGCAGTCAGAGGATGAAAGACCTTCAGTAACCCTTTGAGAAAAGACTGAAGAGAGAAAGGACAGAGAGACAGAAAGAGATGGAGGACAAAAGGACTCTTCATGTTTGTCTTTGTATCAGTCTAATGACACACACACACACACACACACACTTCTGATACCGGAAGATATTGTTACTCAGATCGACATGCAAGTAATAATAAAAGCACCGTTATATTGACCCAATCACAACAGGGCTCATTTACATATACCTGTACAAGTCGGAGCTGAGACTCGTGTGTTTGTGGAAAGAGCTTCCTTGATGGGAATAATGGAGGATGAAACTCTTGATGCGGCACTCCGGCCGTCTGATGGTGGATGATGATGATGTCAGACTCTCATCATTCAGACCCTTTGAAGTCACAAAGACTGTGTGTGTGTGTGTGTGTGTGTGTGTGTGTGTGTGTGTGTGTGTGTGTGTGTGTGTGTGTGTGTGTGTGTGTGTGTGTGTTGATCACACAAGACAGAATGTACAAGAGAGAGGAAGGTTTTTTCCCATTACTAATAATGAAAATTACCATGTTTTTTGATAGGGTACCATGGTATTTGAGTCCAGGGATAATTTTGCCATAATTACTGTCTACTACCATTGAATAATTTTGAGTCAGTAACAATTTAAACACTCTAAACATTCTGGGTTAAAAACAACCCAAGTTTGATTGAAAATGGACAAATCCAGTCATTGGGTTAAAATGTTTGATCAACCTGCTGGGTAGTTTTATTTAACACAACTATTGATTAAAAAGTACTGTATTACTTGCTTAAAATGAACCCAAAATATGTTGGAAACGAACATTTTTTAATATGTTTAATCAATGAACATTTATTTATAAGTTTAATGAATAATAATTAAACAATAAACATTTATTAAATTGCTTATTAAGAAATGTTCATCTTTTTGATTATTATTGTTTCCTCTAGTAATTATGTGTCTGATTTTTCATTTCCAACATATTTTAGGTTCATTTTAAGTCAGACATTTAGTCATTTTTAAACAATAGTTGAGTTAAATAAAACTACCCAACATGTTGATCAAACATTTAACCCAACTGCTGGGTCAAAACAACACAATCAGTGGGTTTAAACAACCCAAATCGCTGGGTTAAAACAACCCAAATCACTGGGTTAAAACAACCCAAATCGTTGGGTTAAAACAACCCAAAATCATTGGATTAAAACACCCCAAATCACTGGGTTAAAACAACCCAAATCGTTGGGTTAAAACAACCCAAATCACTGGATTAGAACACCCCAAATCACTGGGTTAAAACAACCCAAATCGTTGGGTTAAAACAACCCAAATCGTTGGGTTAAAACACCCCAAATCACTGGGTTAAAACAACCCAAATCGCTGGGTTAAATCACTCCATTCCCTGGGTTAAAACACCCCAAATCACTGGGTTAAAACAACCCAAATCGTTGGGTTAAAACACCTCAAATCACTGGGTTAAAACAACCCAAATCGTTGGGTTAAAACACCTCAAATCACTGGGTTAAAACAACCCAAATCACTGGGTTAAAACAACCCAAATCACTGGGTTAAAACAACCCAAATCGTTGGGTTAAAACACCTCAAATCACTGGGTTAAAACACCTCAAATCACTGGGTTAAAACAACCCAAATCGTTGGGTTAAAACACCTCAAATCACTGGGTTAAAACAACCCAAATCACTGGGTTAAAACAACCCAAATCGCTGGGTTAAAACAACCCAAATCATTGGATTAAAACAACCCAAATCGCTGGGTTAAATCACTCCATTCCCTGGGTTAAAACACCCCAAATCACTGGGTTAAAACAACCCAAATCGTTGGGTTAAAACACCTCAAATCACTGGGTTAAAACAACCCAAATCGTTGGGTTAAAACACCTCAAATCACTGGGTTAAAACAACCCAAATCACTGGGTTAAAACAACCCAAATCACTGGGTTAAAACAACCCAAATCGTTGGGTTAAAACACCTCAAATCACTGGGTTAAAACAACCCAAATCGTTGGGTTAAAACACCTCAAATCACTGGGTTAAAACAACCCAAATCGTTGGGTTAAAACACCTCAAATCACTGGGTTAAAACAACCCAAATCACTGGGTTAAAACAACCCAAATCACTGGGTTAAAACAACCCAAATCGTTGGGTTAAAACACCCCAAATCACTGGGTTAAAACAACCCAAATCGCTGGGTTAAAACACCCCAAATCACTGGGTTAAAACAACCCAAATCGTTGGGTTAAAACAACCCAAATCGTTGGGTTAAAACACCCCAAATCACTGGGTTAAAACAACCCAAATCGTTGGGTTAAAACACCCCAAATCGTTGGGTTAAAACACCCCAAATCACTGGGTTAAAACAACCCAAATCGCTGGGTTAAATCACTCCATTCCCTGGGTTAAAACAACCCAAATCGCTGGGTTAAAACAACCCAAATCGCTTGGTTAAATCACCCCAAATCATTGGATTAAAACAACCCAAATCGTTGGGTTAAAACACCCCAAATCACTGGGTTAAAACACCCCAAATCGCTGGGTTAAATCACTCCATTCCCTGGGTTAAAACAACCCAAATCACTGGGTTAAAACAACCCAAATCATTGGATTAAAACAACCCAAATCGCTGGGTTAAATCACTCCATTCCCTGGGTTAAAACACCCCAAATCACTGGGTTAAAACAACCCAAATCACTGGGTTTGAAAAAGAATGTTTTGTAATAAATGTCTTTACTGTGACTCTTGATCAATTAATGCATCTTTGCTAATAAAATCATTTTAGGAACCCTTTGGACAGCAGTGCATGTATATTTGGTAAAGAATGATGATAAATATGAAGCACGTGTGCAGCTCCGTCCAGCCATTAAAGACTGGAACATGAAGGTTTATCTGGTTCAACATCTTACTAAGCCTGTGAGCATTTCTGAGGGCCGCAGGTCAGAGCAGGAGAGGAATTTGAGACACACAGAACCCAAAATCCTCTTCTCTTGTCCTGACTTTAACTGCTGTCATTCTATAATCCAGAGAAGTGGGTTAAGAGCCCCTCAACCTGCTTTTAACTGATGTCTTTGACCCACATGCCGTCCCGTCCGCCCCTACAGTCATAACGCTGATGGCTGCCGTAATTCCCCGTGATTGTGGGTTTGCAGAAAGCTGGAGCTTTTCCTGTTTTTGGCAGGCGGACAGCTGCGGGAGCGCCAGATGTCAGGAGGCTTTTTTGGATTTTGTGCTGAGCAATAAATAAATAAATAAGGAAATAAAAGATTTAATAGAGAGTCAAAAGTGCACAGTTTAAGCACTTGCCAAAACCCCCAAACCGTAAATCCATGATTCAGCACGCAAGATCCTTCAGGAGATCTGATCACATGTTCAGGACGGCTGACACTATTTTTCTCTTGTTACGGCTATAATAGCTTGTGTCCGACTTGTTCCGGCACACGTACGCTTCTCTACATGGCCAAAATCCATCATAATCCCTGCAGACCTTGAAATGCCACTTTAAAACATTTTAATTCACATAAAAGTCCAGCTTTATTTCTCTCTCTCTCTCTCTCTCTCTCTCTCTCAGAATGACTAAGAATCTCTCCGCATGCTGTGGAGATAGAGAAATCAAAATGACTTTGGGAAAGAAGTCATCGGGAACAGAAAGGTGAAGAGCAGCAGCGCTCCGTTAGCGCACTGAGCAAAAAGGATTAATTACTTTAGTGTTTGACCCTGAGTGACCCGGATCGGATTATCCCAGCGCTCCCAGAGAAGACTGGCACTTTCAGTCCGACGGCACACAACATAAACACTGCTAGTTTAGGACGAGTGACTGAGGGGATTTTGGGCTACTGACCCTAGAAAATGAGTTTTCTCAACATGAAACAACATGAAATCAAACACTATCCCATTTATTTTCTTATTAATGTCCCTGATGTTATTAGCAATGATTTATCATAGAGAGAGAGAGAATTCCTAGTCTATCATTAATCAAAATGCTGCACATCTGAAAGGATTTTTCCGCTTTCCTGAGGTAATCAAGGCCACAGGGACGGGGAAATAGCTTGTTTTTTAAGCATATAAAACAAAATACCAGTGGAGTAAGAAACTTAATTTTGAGCAAAACAAAAATAAATACAAATAAAAAAACTAAAATAAATATAAATGAAAAAATAAAATAAAGCATGATTGAAAAATAGATAAAAACAAAAAATTTAAATAAATAAATATGAATTAACATTCAAATAGAGAGACTAAATAAGTATTAATAAACATTGAAAGAAATTAATAAAAACAAAAATAAATACAAATAAAAAAACTAAAATAAATATAAATGAAAAAATAAAATAAAGCATAATTGAAAAAGAAATAAAAATTTAAATAATTATGAATAAACATTCAAATAGATAACTAAATAAATAAATATGAATAAACATTCAAATAAATCAAAACAAAAATAAATCAAAATATATTTTTTTAAATAAATAAATATGAATTAACATTCAAATAGATAACTAAATAAATATGAATAAACTTTGAAATAAATGAATAAAAACAAAAATAAATAAAAATTAAAAAATAAAATAATGCATGATTGAAAAATAAAAAAAATAAAAAAAATTCCAATAAATAAATGTGAAGAAACATTGAAATAAATAAATAAAACCTAAAATAAATAAAAATTAAAAACTAAATAGTGAAAATAATAACTATATAAATAGGTAAATATAAGTAAATAAATATTAAATACTAACAAATAAATAAACAGATAACAAATTATATATATACAAATAAATAATCACACAGAAAGGTTTGTCCTGAAACAAAGACATATCTCAATTTAAGGAATAGTAAGAATCTCACAGACGCAGATAAAGTCAATGATATCTACTAAAGTTAAAGCTAATCTTCACACAAACCTCTAGACATTATTAGATTTACAGCAAAAACATGTTTGAACATGTCCGCTTCTGTGCATTTTCACAAATTTCTTCCTTAGATAAACCTATCCACTGCATTTATCTTATCTTTAAGAGCAGCGGATGCTAAACAGGCCACAAATGAGCTCCAGCACTCAGAGTCTATATCTGACAACTCTGACCTTACAGGAGAAAGTTCAGCACACACACACACCCAACAGCTCGGCCGGTGTCACACGAGGAGAATCCTCCGTAATTATAACAGACAGTCTGAGGCTGGTTTGGTGGAGGTGTAATTAGACAGATGGTGGAGGGCAGAGGGAGACATCCAACCAGAACACACTTACCACTCAAACACAGGGAGTTTTGATCGGACGCCATGTGAAAATCATGAATAAACACATTTCTGCAGAGAAATAAATAATATCATGCTGTTTTATAAAGACCAAAACCACACAGTGCTGTGCTGAACCCTATTAAACAAACAAACATAAAAAGAACACATTATGTTTCATTCAGTCAGGCATGTTTGATTCCAAATGAAACATTTAAATTAAAATGTAACAGCGGAACCTCAACATTCTATTGCGCTGTTACATTGTGACGATGATCCAGACACAGAGAACGAGTGTTCTTCTCCCTGTAACGTGTGAATCAGGGACTCGTTTGAGACTGAAGCACAATGAGTTTTGATTAGAGGGCAGTTCATTAAGTTCAGATGGATTCCTGTAATTAAATATGCAGCAGCTGTCATGTTAAACACATTTATGTCAATATTTTTAAAGTACAGTTACCGTTTTCCCCCATGAAGTCCAATTATAATGTTAGTCAAGGTTTCTTGCACCAAAACAGTCAAAAAGAGCATTCTCTTTACACTAAACAAGCTGTTTCTGTTACTGTAAATATGATTGGCTAACACACCCACATGCAAGATGGTGCATCAATATTTAAGGTTTGTAGAAGAGAGAGAATATGTGATAAAAGTGAATTAGTTCATGCTTGAAATCAGGACACAGACGCAGCCTAATTCTTAATATTTTTATTTGACCTTTTCTTAATAATATCCAGTTTGTGTGCTTATCGTCCATCCAGGTTCTGATCGGTGCCGCAGGCGACTCTGTCCTGAACCGCACGAGAACAGACGGTTTATGATCATCTGACCTCAAAGTTACATCACACTTATTGCTGTTTCCCCAAGTTCATAGATTTCATAGGATCAAAAATAAGAAAAACAAAACTGTTGTCTCAGATTGATCCGTCTCTCAGTTCGAACATCGTGTCTTCATTACCGTCCTGAAGAAAGTGCTAAAGTGTGTTTCAGTCAACACGTTTCTGGTGTATTAACATGATGCTTTCCAATAGAGAACATGTGGTGAACGTCACAAAAAATAAACGCAGAGAAATAAATAATATCATGATGTTTTATAAAGACCAAAAACACACAGTGAAGTGGGTTAAAACAGTGCTGTGGAAATACAAACTGAGCCCTCTTAAACAAACTAAATAAAAAGCATTCCTCACAGAACACATCACTTGATTCCAAATGAAACATTTCAATTGAAACGTAACTTCAACATTCTATCTGCGCTGTTACATTGTGACGATGATCCAGACACCCTGTACCGTGTGCTACATGAATGTTTGAAGGGATATTTGTATCCATACGGCAGAATGATTCAGTCTGTCAAAGACCCGACGGCCAGAAACATTGTTTTGTCTTTCATGCACTGGTCAGTTTTGGGATTTGGGCAATTTTGCTTTCATAACAAGTCATATTTCTGGAGTGATAAAAAGAGAAATCCAAAACCCAGGCTGTAAAAACTCTCTCTCTCTATAATATCGCAAAACCAAACAAGAATTTTGGCTTTATCAAGTGTTCAGATGTCTGTTCTGGAAATGTACACAAACTAACGCATATTTATTGCATATTTAAACATAACATTTAAAAAAACTTGTAATGCAAGAAAGACACTTGTCTTAATGCACTGGGGTTATGGATATATGTTGAGATCTCTCAGCTCAAATGTTTACCCTGTTAACCCTCTGCTCCTCTTCGTTTAGGGGTCAAAAGTGAGCCTTGAAATGGTACTTTTTTAGTTTTTCAGGAAAACCAATGTAATATATTTGTTCAGTAATATTTTTGGATTATTACTGATTTTTTTAGGGTAATTTATGATACTATCCAATATTTATACAGTTTTTATTAGATATTTCCCCCCATTGAAAATAATACACATTTTTATTTCAAATATATTTTTAAATATTTTTCCAATTAAAGCAGTATTCCATGTTAAAATAGAGACAAGGCATTTAAAATGCAATTTTTTGCCATCTGGTGGGAGTAAAAAAGAAAACCTTATGTAATGTCATATAGATTCCTGTATAGTAAGTGTTTTTGAGATATAAATACTTATTTTTATTGAGTTGTGGATTTGGATTTATTCATAGACATTCTCAAAGTTCTTTTTTGTTTGAAATGTTGATTTGAAGTGTCAGTTTTTGCATTCATTTTACTGCAGTCAAACCTGAACACAGAGGACATTTTGTCACACATAACATCAAAATGTAATAAAAATGTAACAAAAATGAACAGGTTTGTTTTATCACAGCTTAATAAATCTGGGTCTGATCTGATTTGCACCTCTTATTTGAGTATTTTGGCTCAATTTTGCCATATTGTTACAGCCACACCAGTTCATTTGTGTGTGTATAATAGCGTGTTGTGTGTGTGTGTCTGTTTTATACTCTCTGAGTTTTCTTTTTTTTTTGTATTTCCCATTCATTCATCTTATGTCAGTCATTTTCGACCACGAAGGAGCCAAGTGTGACTATTTTTTGTGTTATCCCATTCTGATAAGTAAAAAAATTTAAAATTTCCAAACGTAAAAGAGGACCAGAGGGTTAAGAATGTGCACCAGCTTCTGAATACACAACATTGTGTCAAATTATGCAATTTTGACTCTTTGACTCTTCTTGCATCCCGACACCCATCGTCACCCTACATCAAACAGATCATGCCTAAATCATGTAGTGTGAACCCGTCATTTTAATGTCAAAGGTCAGAGCATGAAACCTGAAACACATGATTCATGATCACATGGATCCGGTGAACATGCACTGCTCTCTGGTTATGTGTGTGTTCAGGACACCTGTGACCCGTGTCAGTTTGAATCCGGCCTGTCTGACACGCGCCCGTCGCAGCGGCTCTCAGAACACATCTGTAAGCATGAATTTTTCCTCTTTTCCCTCCACATCATCTTTTTGAGCTGTGTAAGTGTGAAATCTAATCCTCAATCACTGCCATTGATTTCATTGCCATCTGCAGAGCCGCTCGTTCACGGGAACAAAAGCAAACGGAGCCGGCGTAAGATTAGTCGACGGAATTGGGAACGATCCCAACTGGAATTAGAATTGTGCTATGAAAACTGGCAGACGCACTGAAGCGTCGCGTGTTGCCAGATGGATCGAGTCCAGATTCTACTTCCTGCCGCGTCTGTAAATGCGTCTCGGAATCGCACAAAGCAACGGCAGGGAATCATGCGTGTGCGGCACTCGTTAAAACAGAGTTTCCCTGCTTTCCTTTAGAACAAAATGATTCATGGGAAAGTGGATAGCAAAATTTGACAAAAGAAATAACTTTAGATATCAACGAGCAACTCTATGGGCCTCATACAGAAATCCATTTGTATGTGAATAATCTCATTAAATCAAATGTGCCAATTATGTAATACTGATTTTCATGTACACTACCATTCAAAAGTTGGGTTTTTAAATTAAATGAATACTTTTATTCATCAAGAATGCATTGAATTGATTAAAAGTGACACTAAAGACATTTATAATGTTACAAAAGATTCAATTTCAAATAAATGCTGCTTTCTATTCATCAAAGAATCCTGAAAAATCAAAGTTTCCATAAAAATATGACTGTTTTCAACATTGATAATAATCATAAATGTTTCTTGAGCAGCAAATTATCACATTAGAATGATTTCTGAAGGATCATGTGACACTGAAGACTGGAGTCATGATGCTAAAAATTCAGCTTTGATCACAGAAATAAATTATATTTTACTATATATTCACATAGAAAACAGCTGTTTTACATTGCAATAATATTTAGTGATTTTTACTGTATTTTTAATCAAATAAATTCAGCTTTGATCACAGGAATATATTAATTTAACTAAATATTACATAGAAAACAGCTGTTTTAAATTGTAATAATATTTCGTGATTTTAACTGTATTTTTAATCAAATAAATTCAGCTTTGATCACAGAAATATATTAATTTTTACTAAATATTTACATAGAAAACAGCTGTTTTAATTGCAATAATATTTAGTGATTTTTACTGTATTTTTAATCAAATAAATTCAGCTTTGATCACAGAAATAAATTATATTTTACTATATATTCACATAGAAAACAGCTGTTTTACATTGCAATAATATTTAGTGATTTTTACTGTATTTTTAATCAAATAAATTCAGCTTTGATCACAGAAATAAATTATATTTTACTATATATTCACATAGAAAACAGCTGTTTTACATTGCAATAATATTTAGTGATTTTTACTGTATTTTTAATCAAATAAATTCAGCTTTGATCACAGGAATATATTAATTTAACTAAATATTACATAGAAAACAGCTGTTTTAAATTGTAATAATATTTCGTGATTTTAACTGTATTTTTAATCAAATAAATTCAGCTTTGATCACAGAAATATATTAATTTTTACTAAATATTTACATAGAAAACAGCTGTTTTAATTGCAATAATATTTAGTGATTTTTACTGTATTTTTAATCAAATAAATTCAGCTTTGATCACAGAAATAAATTATATTTTACTATATATTCACATAGAAAACAGCTGTTTTACATTGCAATAATATTTAGTGATTTTTACTGTATTTTTAATCAAATAAATTCAGCTTTGATCACAGAAATAAATTATATTTTACTATATATTCACATAGAAAACAGCTGTTTTACATTGCAATAATATTTAGTGATTTTTACTGTATTTTTAATCAAATAAATTCAGCTTTGATCACAGAAATAAATTATATTTTACTATATATTCACATAGAAAACAGCTGTTTTACATTGCAATAATATTTAGTGATTTTTACTGTATTTTTAATCAAATAAATTCAGCTTTGATCACAGAAATAAATTATATTTTACTATATATTCACATAGAAAACAGCTGTTTTACATTGCAATAATATTTAGTGATTTTTACTGTATTTTTAATCAAATAAATTCAGCTTTGATCACAGGAATATATTAATTTAACTATATATTTACATAGAAAACAGCTTTTTCACATTGCAATAATATTTAGTGATTTTTACTGTATTTTTAATTAAATAAATTCAGCTATGATCACAGGAATAAAATACATTTTATAATATAAAACAATAGAAAATAGTTGTATTAAACTCTAAAAATATTTAGCAATTTTGTATTTTTTATTAAATAAATGCACTTTTTTCAAAAACATTAAAACCCCCAAACTTTTGAACAGTAGTGTATGATTTACACTGAAATGTTCTTGTATTTTACCAATATTCTTAAATCTGAACATCATCAGTCGCCAGTTGCTCAAAGAAATGAAGTACACAGATGAGAGCTGTTTTAACGCATTTTATCTTAACCTGTCAATCTGAATCTGAACTGGACAGTCTGAATCTGACAGCATCTTGTTTGTCATCTCTGCTCTGGATTTCATGCTATTTTTCAGAGATCACCCAGGTTGCTCTAATCAGTCACTCGTTCGCCCTGATTCCTTCACTTTCTACAACAAGGTTCGACTCCCTCCGGTTGTCTTTGTGTTTTGATTTATTTATGTACCTGTCACAAAAAAACCTCTCACAATCAATACGTTACCCCCTCTGGAAACTCGCGAGAGCCCTGAGAAACAATCATAAGTCGCGGCGGAGAACAAACCTCTCATCACCGTGAGCGGCCCACGGGGGTCCTGCCTACCTGCCGGGCCCCTGGCTGCCAGTCAGCACACATCACCTCCTCAATACATCAGTGTCTCCTTGCATTTGTGCTTCCCGTCTCCCTTTCTCCCCCATCTCGCATCTCAAAAGTTGAGTTTTCACAACTTATGAACTTTCCTCAGGTCAGACGCTCTCAGGTGTGTGTAATCGCTGTCCCTGATTTCACTTTGAGACACACTGAAGGTGAGAAAGAACAGGGAAAAAGAGACTTATTTGTCATATGTTACAGAGAAAAGACGCAGCAGTGTTTGTGCTCCAGACACGAATGATTCCTCCACCATGCAACCATTCAGAATTTATATAATTTCCTTTCTGGATGGTGGAAAGTGACGTATCAGCTATATATTGTGCTTAAACTGAATCATGTGTGCAGCATTACAATACCGGCCCGTCTGACGCTGGTCATCGTGTTGTCCTGTTTTCAAGCTGACAGGGGTCAAGGGTTGCCCGAAAGGTGCCTGTCTGTCTCACTGAATCAGAACGCTGTGGCTGAGAGTCACGACCTGTGAGGGGCTCAGGTGTGTCTGCTGAGATCTTCTAACATCATCCCTGAACGGATTTGATCATCATAGTTTGGACTTGAGGTCCATTCACACTAAGAACGATAACTATATTGTGTCCACACCGGTGTTTATTCTAAGCACGTGCTGCAGTTTTGTCGTCTGTCACTTTAAATGCTCGAGCTCTTAAAGCAGGATGGATTCTAATTGGCTGTCAATGTTTTTTATCGTTCATGAATCTGAAAGTGATCCCAATGATATAGTTTCTCGGTGTCGTTATCATTATAGTTATCATCCTCGGTGTGAACCGGCCTTTACACCATACATTCAGAATCCTTCACATCATTCCACCGAACATCAATCATTTAGCAGCTAAAGATATATAAAAACAAACTAAATAACTTTTGAGCAGCTTTTTTTTTTTTTTTTTTTTTTTGACTAATGTTGTTGGCTTATTTTATGTACAAATAAGAAAATGTTGCATGGAATTTCTCCATTTCTTCTCTGTTGCTGTGAAAAGGCAAAACTATTCTTGGTAAGTCAAACTTGATTGCCACTTGCATCAATCAGAGCATCAGCAGAGTAACACACACACACACACACACACACACACACACACACACACGCACACACATGCACACAGCAGGGCTACACTATCGTATGATCCTGGAAGACACAAGTGAATTGTGATTTAGTCTCAAACCTTCTCCCTTATGGAAGCTTGTTTCCACCACTAAATAAAAAATAAAAAAGGTAATTGTGACTTTTTATCTTACAATTCTGACTTTTTTCTCTCAGTTGTGAGTTATAAAGTCAGAATTGCAAGTTTATATCAAAATTCTAAAAAAAGTCAGAATTGTGAGATATAAAGTCAGAATTATGAGATATAAAGTCAGAATTGGGCGATAAAGTCAGAATTGTGTGATATAAAGTCAGAATTGTGTGATATAAAGTCAGAATTGTGTGATATAAAGTCAGAATTGCGTGATATAAAGTCAGAATTATGAGATATAAAGTCAGAATTGCGTGATATAAAGTCAGAATTGCGTGATATAAAGTCAGAATTGTGTGATATAAAGTCAGAATTGCGTGATATAAAGTCAGAATTGCGTGATATAAAGTCAGAATTGTGTGATATAAAGTCAGAATTATGAGATATAAAGTCAGAATTGCGTGATATAAAGTCAGAATTGTGTGATATAAAGTCAGAATTGTGTGATATAAAGTCAGAATTATGAGATATAAAGTCAGAATTGCGTGATATAAAGTCAGAATTATGAGATATAAAGTCAGAATTGCGTGATATAAAGTCAGAATTGTGTGATATAAAGTCAGAATTGTGTGATATAAAGTCAGAATTATGAGATATAAAGTCAGAATTGCGAGATATAAAGTCAGAATTGTGTGATATAAAGTCAGAATTGTGTGATATAAAGTCAGAATTGTGTGATATAAAGTCAGAATTGTGAGATATAAAGTCAGAATTGTGTGATATAAAGTCAGAATTGTGAGATATAAAGTCAGAATTGTGTGATATAAAGTCAGAATTGTGTGATATAAAGTCAGAATTATGAGATATAAAGTCAGAATTGTGTGATATAAAGTCAGAATTATGAGATATAAAGTCCGAATTGCGAGATATAAAGTCCGAATTGGGCGATAAAGTCAGAATTGTGAGATATAAAATCAGAATTATGATATAAAGTCAGAATTGCGAGATATAAAGTCAGAATTGCAAGATATAAAGTCAGAATTGTAAGTTATGAAGTCAGAATTGGGCGATAAAGTCAGAATTGCGTGATATAAAGTCAGAATTGTGTGATATAAAGTCAGAATTGTGTGATATAAAGTCAGAATTGCGTGATATAAAGTCAGAATTGTGTGATATAAAGTCAGAATTGCGTGATATAAAGTCAGAATTATGAGATATAAAGTCAGAATTGCGTGATATAAAGTCAGAATTGTGTGATATAAAGTCAGAATTGTGTGATATAAAGTCAGAATTATGAGATATAAAGTCAGAATTGCGTGATATAAAGTCAGAATTATGAGATATAAAGTCAGAATTGCGTGATATAAAGTCAGAATTGTGTGATATAAAGTCAGAATTGTGTGATATAAAGTCAGAATTATGAGATATAAAGTCAGAATTGCGTGATATAAAGTCAGAATTGTGTGATATAAAGTCAGAATTGTGTGATATAAAGTCAGAATTATGAGATATAAAGTCAGAATTGTGTGATATAAAGTCAGAATTGTGTGATATAAAGTCAGAATTGTGAGATATAAAGTCAGAATTATGAGATATAAAGTCAGAATTGTGTGATATAAAGTCAGAATTATGAGATATAAAGTCAGAATTGTGTGATATAAAGTCAGAATTATGAGATATAAAGTCCGAATTGCGAGATATAAAGTCCGAATTGGGCGATAAAGTCAGAATTGTGAGATATAAAATCAGAATTATGATATAAAGTCAGAATTGCGAGATATAAAGTCAGAATTGCAAGATATAAAGTCAGAATTGTAAGTTATGAAGTCAGAATTGGGCGATAAAGTCAGAATTGTGTGATATAAAGTCAGAATTGCAAGTTTATATCAAAATTCTAAAAAAAGTCAGAATTGTGAGATATAAAGTCAGAATTATGAGATATAAAGTCAGAATTGGGCGATAAAGTCAGAATTGTGTGATATAAAGTCAGAATTGTGTGATATAAAGTCAGAATTGTGTGATATAAAGTCAGAATTGCGTGATATAAAGTCAGAATTATGAGATATAAAGTCAGAATTGCGTGATATAAAGTCAGAATTGCGTGATATAAAGTCAGAATTGTGTGATATAAAGTCAGAATTGCGTGATATAAAGTCAGAATTGCGTGATATAAAGTCAGAATTGTGTGATATAAAGTCAGAATTATGAGATATAAAGTCAGAATTGCGTGATATAAAGTCAGAATTGTGTGATATAAAGTCAGAATTGTGTGATATAAAGTCAGAATTATGAGATATAAAGTCAGAATTGCGTGATATAAAGTCAGAATTATGAGATATAAAGTCAGAATTGCGTGATATAAAGTCAGAATTGTGTGATATAAAGTCAGAATTGTGTGATATAAAGTCAGAATTATGAGATATAAAGTCAGAATTGCGAGATATAAAGTCAGAATTGTGTGATATAAAGTCAGAATTGTGTGATATAAAGTCAGAATTGTGTGATATAAAGTCAGAATTGTGAGATATAAAGTCAGAATTGTGTGATATAAAGTCAGAATTGTGAGATATAAAGTCAGAATTGTGTGATATAAAGTCAGAATTGTGTGATATAAAGTCAGAATTATGAGATATAAAGTCAGAATTGTGTGATATAAAGTCAGAATTATGAGATATAAAGTCCGAATTGCGAGATATAAAGTCCGAATTGGGCGATAAAGTCAGAATTGTGAGATATAAAATCAGAATTATGATATAAAGTCAGAATTGCGAGATATAAAGTCAGAATTGCAAGATATAAAGTCAGAATTGTAAGTTATGAAGTCAGAATTGGGCGATAAAGTCAGAATTGCGTGATATAAAGTCAGAATTGTGTGATATAAAGTCAGAATTGTGTGATATAAAGTCAGAATTGCGTGATATAAAGTCAGAATTGTGTGATATAAAGTCAGAATTGCGTGATATAAAGTCAGAATTATGAGATATAAAGTCAGAATTGCGTGATATAAAGTCAGAATTGTGTGATATAAAGTCAGAATTGTGTGATATAAAGTCAGAATTATGAGATATAAAGTCAGAATTGCGTGATATAAAGTCAGAATTATGAGATATAAAGTCAGAATTGCGTGATATAAAGTCAGAATTGTGTGATATAAAGTCAGAATTGTGTGATATAAAGTCAGAATTATGAGATATAAAGTCAGAATTGCGTGATATAAAGTCAGAATTGTGTGATATAAAGTCAGAATTGTGTGATATAAAGTCAGAATTATGAGATATAAAGTCAGAATTGTGTGATATAAAGTCAGAATTGTGTGATATAAAGTCAGAATTGTGAGATATAAAGTCAGAATTATGAGATATAAAGTCAGAATTGTGTGATATAAAGTCAGAATTATGAGATATAAAGTCAGAATTGTGTGATATAAAGTCAGAATTATGAGATATAAAGTCCGAATTGCGAGATATAAAGTCCGAATTGGGCGATAAAGTCAGAATTGTGAGATATAAAATCAGAATTATGATATAAAGTCAGAATTGCGAGATATAAAGTCAGAATTGCAAGATATAAAGTCAGAATTGTAAGTTATGAAGTCAGAATTGGGCGATAAAGTCAGAATTGTGTGATATAAAGTCAGAATTGCGAGATAAAGTCAGAATTGCGAGATAAAGTCAGGATTGTGAGATATAAAATCAGAATTATGATATAAAGTCAGAATTGCGAGATAAAGTCGGAATTGTGAGATAAAGTCAGAATTGCGAGATAAAGTCAGAATTGCGAGATATAGTCAGAATTATGAGACATAAAGTCAGAATTGTGAGATATAAAGTCAGAATTGGGCGATAAAGTCAGGATTGTGAGATATAAAATCAGAATTATGATATAAAGTCAGAATTGCGAGATATAGTCAGAATTATGAGATATAAAGTCAGAATTGTGAGATATAAAGTCAGAATTGGGCGATAAAGTCAGAATTGTGAGATATAAAATCAGAATTATGATATAAAGTCAGAATTGCGAGATATAGTCAGAATTATGAGACATAAAGTCAGAATTGTGAGATATAAAGTCAGAATTGGGCGATAAAGTCAGAATTGTGAGATATAAAATCAGAATTATGATATAAAGTCAGAATTGTGAGATATAGTCAGAATTGCGCGATAAAGTCAGAATTATGAGATATAAAATCGAAATTGTGAGATCGAAATTGTGAGATAAAGTCAGAATTATGAGATATAAAATCGAAATTGTGAGATATAAAGTCAGAATTGCGCGATAAAGTCAGAATTATGAGATATAAAATCGAAATTGTGAGATAAAGTCAGAATTGCGAGTTATAAAGTCAGAATTGTGAGATATAAAGTCAGAATTGCGAGATAAAGTCAGAATTGTGAGATATAAAATCAGAATTATGATATAAAGTCAGTATTGCAAGATAAAGTCGGAATTGTGAGATATAATGTCAGAATTGTGTGATATAATGTCAGAATTGTGTGATATAAAGTCAGAATTGTGAGATATAAAATCGAAATTGTGAGATAAAGTCAGAATTGCGAGTTATAAAGTCAGAATTACGCAAAACCATGGTATCACGCAAGATATAAAGCTCTTTCTGATATAAACTTGCAATTGCGGGAAAAAAAGTCATAATTACCTTTTTATTTTTATTTCATGGCATTTAATTTATTTCATTTTTAATATTTAATTTATTTTTAAACAAGCTTCCATACTCCCTTGATGCCCACTCAATGCCCGCTAATATTACTACAGTGTAGCTGAACAAAACGAAGAAATGCTAAAGAGAACGTGGGCTGAAACATTTTTTGGTTTTCCTATGTTCTCCTCTCCACCTCAGAAGGTCCCAAAACATTTGTAGAATGAATAAACAGGTACAATCCCTTAAACACAACCCCTTAGATTCAAGATCAGCAATATGTGATCCTCATTAGGGTGACTAAAAAGGTGTTTTGGATTAGACAAAAATCAGTTTTTATATGCAGGCGTGAGTGCATAGGTTCCTGCAAAAAAGTCTTTATGTCCATGTCAATATTAACGACCAAACTCCATGTGGACGAATTTGGCATAGGTATAAAATAAACAAATGTCCTTTATGTAGCATTTCACACCCTCCTATAGATTGATTAACATATATTTAAATATATAATTTCATATAGATATATTCATGAGAGGAAAAGGAGAATAACAAAGCAAACAAAAGTGAAATCTAAAGCTCTAAGATTACTCGATAGTTCTTATCTTCTTTAAATCACAGTAATATTTAAATATTTAAAATGATTAAAACACAGTGCCGATACAGAGATAACCAAAGAAAAGGTCACACAGAGGAAGATCACTATTACTGAGTTAGGAGGGTGTGATTTAGCCTCACAAATTGGAAGGGAGTTTCGAACGGAGCGGTTCTAGTTCGGACGGGTGGCCGTCGGAGGCACGCGGGAGAGAAAGTGCAGGTGACGTCCCTATAGAGTGAGCTTGGCTTCGAGAGCCTGGAGAAGTTTGAACGGGGGCGGCTATGTGCCCTGATACCGAGCTACAGGGTTTGGGCGTTAGCGTCGGCGATGAAAACGGGGAGAGGCAGTATCCGGGCTCCTGAGGGGAAGACTGAGCCGCTCCCTCTACGGCAAGTGACGGGTGGGAGCTGGACAGTATGTTTAAATCCTCGTAAAAGCGGCCCAGTGGAGAGTCTGTGCCGGAGAAGTGGTGACCCGGGAGCTGGCCGGGGCAGGAGGACTGCGGGAGGAGCAGGGATGTGTGGGAGCCAGCGGCACTGGAAGGGTCACTGTAGTGGAAAGTTCTCCCCGTGACGGGGCTCTGGATGGTCGGGCTGGGGGCTAAAGGGGTGTAGCAGGGCGAGGCGTTCGCTGAGCCGTACTGAGCGAGCGAAGCCAGCGCTGACCTTTCTAAAGGAAGGTAAGCGGATAAAGCGGGAGGGATCTGGGATGACGTGGAACTCTCGGGGGCTTGGGAACGGCTGGAAGTAGGTGATCCGGGTGGGGGAGTGTGGAAGAGGTTCAACCCAGTGGAAGTCTTCCCCCCTCCGGCAGCAAACTGCTGGGAGCCTGTTTGAGAGGGTTTTGGTGGAGGTTGCTGACTGGGGGTGTGACTGTACAAGCCCGTGGAAAGAGGACTAGTATTCGATGAGGCTGTAGCCAAGATCCCAGTTGGAAATCCCCCTGTTTGGAGGCATCCCGACAGCGGAGGCGTACCGGGAGCAACGGCCTGCTTTTGCCTCGGCTGTGAATGGAGTTGTGCGGTGCTAGAAGTCAGCGACGCCGATGAAGAGGAGAAGCTCCCAAATGGGAATGCCGATGCTTGCTGGCGTGTATCGCTGGAACAAGCGGCGCCGGTCGAGTGCTGCGTTCGGAAGGACGCAAGAAGAGGCGTATCGATTCCCGGACGTAGCTTTGAGGGGGAACCGGATGGAGAGTCGCCAGCTGATTTTGGTGCAACTGTCTGAAACCTCTTCACCCGGGCGGGCGGCTCGTTTCTCGATCCGAGAACGGGAATGGGAGGTCGGAAGAGAGTGGCGGGTAGATGAGGGTGGTGGGTTAGTGCAATGGCGACTGACGTGGTGGCAGCAGCAGCTTGTAGAGGCGCTTGGATCAGGGGAGCCCAGATGACTGGAGTAGGGGACGGAGGAGCAGGCGGCGACGGACTCTGCATCAGGTTGGCGCAGTGAGCCATGTCCCGGTCGTGCTGCACGATCTGCTGGATGATCTCATTTTCCTGGTAGTTCAAAACCCCTGAACTCAAGTCGTGTTGGACCTTGTGCTGGAGGATAGAGTTCTTCTTCCCTAAGGGATGAAAGATAAAGTATTTGATTTGTAGTCAGCAGAAAAACACATTTTTTTATGACTTCAGTAAACATCACTAACAAAAAGTACTGTTATTTTTGGGTTATGATAGCATGTTATTCCATGGTTTTGTTGTTGTAACTCTATATTGAGCTCTATAATTCCATGGTATATAAATATGGTAATCATTCAGTACCATGGTATAAATCAAAATACCATGGTATTAACACAATTTTTTTTTTAAAATGAAAGCACGGTTATACCATGGTTTTGATGTACATCTATATTCCTTTATATAATCCTATGGTATATAAATATGGTAATCATTCAGTACCGTGGTATTACCACTTTTTTTTTGGAAATTATAGCATGGTTTTACCATGGGTTTGGTGTAACTTTATATTCCGTTCTATAATCCTATGGTTATAAATATGGTATTCATTCAGTACCATGGTATGTATCAAAATACAACAGTATTACCATCTGATACCATCACATTACCATGGTATTATGGCTATAAAACTTTGCTCCAGAATTTCTTATAAAAATAAACAATAAAACGTAGATGACAACACATGCAAAATCACAATTAGAATTTATTTATTTTCAGTTAAAATGTAGTTTATTTATGTATTCATTTTAATTGAAACGAAACAAAATTAATGCATTTTATATATATATATATATATATATATATATATATATATATATATATATATATATATATATATATATATATATATATATATATATATATATATATATATATATATATATATCAAAGTACCAGGGTATTACCACTTTTTTTGGAAATTATAGCATGGTATAACCATACTATAATTTCTGATAATACCCTGGTTCTGAATGATTACCATATTTATAAGCATAGGATTATAGAAAGAAATATAGAGTTACATCAAAACCATGGTATAACCATGCTATAATTTCCAAAAGATAGTGGTAATACCATGGTACTGAATGATTACCATATTTATATACCATAGGATTATATAATAAGTAATTTGTAAGAATGTTAGCTGTAATTGCACTCGTCCTTCAAACAGACCATGTCTTTTTTTATAAATACCCACCAAAAATGATATTATTCACCCTCAAGTGTCGCCTTGAATATGGAATAAAAATCAAATGCAGCACTTGATCTGTCCACAGTTTCAACAGCACTTTGATTCATCTCACACACCACTTCATCCCTGTTTAAAAGGTCTGCTGTCCGGGAGCCTCGGCTCGCCTCAGGACGGCTCCGAGCGCAATCAGAGACGGAGCGGCAGCTCGCGGTGAGGACACAGGCCGAATGGAAATAGCTCAGCGTAGCAGGAGGCAGATCGTTCCTGCAGGCTGACCGGCCTGTGTTTGCCCGCTCCTCACTGCTGAGCCCCAGATAAGAAAGAGTACAGAAAGAGCGCAGACGTGACCTCTACCGTACGCAGGGCTGATATAAACAAGAGAGGAAGAACTGGGATGAGCAGAGGGCACTTTGCTATGTTTGGTAATGTCACACTATCACTTACTACTGTAATCACACTGCGCCGCTGTGGAGCCGAGCATGACACCAGAGACTTTTGATCTTCTGGCCATACAATAATAGAAAACAAATAAAACACATGAACGTGCCTTGAGAGTGTGCTTGATTTAATTCACTCTAGAGCTGAGCTAAACGTCATTTCTGAATTTAGACTAGTTGTTTAAATCTCCAAAAAAAAAATATATATCTTGGTCACATTTGACCATAATGATAAAGACATATATTATATATATATATATATATATATATATATATATATATATATATATATATATATATATATATATATATATATATATATATATATATATATATATATGTATGTATATATGTATATTCATTATTAATTAAGAAATATTATTAATGCATTATAATATTTAATTAATTAAATTATCAAATAATTATAATGTATTAATAATATGTATTAATTGACTATGAATGTATATGTTTATATGTACTTCATATATGTATATATATATAATTATTGTAATATACATGTACTGTACAATTTTTTTATTTTATATATTATAAATGAACAAAACATACATATTCATTATTAATGAATAAATATTATTATTAATGCTTTATAATCATAATTAATAAAATTAATGATTGATTATAAAGTATTAATAATATTTATTAATTAGTAATGAGTATATAAGTTTATATATGTGTATATATATTCATTTTTAATATATAAAATAAAATCAATATAAATTATAAAAAAATATTTGTACAGTACATATTTCAACTATATATATATATATATATATATATATATATATATATATATATATATATATATATATATAGTAATAATATTTATATTTAAATGTAATTTTTGTAATATACATGTAACGTACACTTTTTTTATAATTTATATTTTTATTTCATATATTATAAATGAAAAATACTAATGAATAAATATTTATTATTAATGAATAAATATTATTAATGCATTATAATTACCATTAATAAAATTATTGATTAATTGTAATGTATATATATATATATATATATATATTTATATATATTCAATTTTAATATATAAAATAAATTAATATTTCAACAATATATATATATATATATATATATATATATATATATATATATATATATATATATATATATATATATATATATATATATATATATATATATAAAATTGTTGAAATATATATTTACTAATATTTATATTTAAATGTAATTATTGTAATATACATGTTCTGTACAAATATTTTTATTATTTATATTTTTATTTTATGTTATAAATGAAAAAAATAAATATATATATATATTATTAATAAATACATATTATTAATGTGTTATAATTATAATTAATACAAATATTAATTATAATGTATGAATAATATTTATGAATTAATAATGAATATATATGTGTGTATATTTACTGTATATACACACACACGCACACACAGATTGATAATTCAATAATTCATATTTGATTCATAATAATCTGCTCTGAAAGGTGCTAGACTTCAAATTGGATTAGAGTTTAGGCCATTTTCTGATAGGAAGAGGAGCGATTAAGCAGAGCTACACCGCAGGGACACGATCAACCTGTGTGAACCTCATTCATTTCAACACAGATGCAGATCTGCTTAATCTTTGATTAATTACCGATGTCTATGAGCGACTGCGAGCGCTGCAGTCTCAAATCTGTGGACAACAGGACGAGTTCTGCTCCAAAAATACGACACATCCTATACACATCCAGAGCTGTCTGACGGCGTTTGAAGGTGTATGTGGCGTTTCTCCAGGAGGAAGTTCCTCTATAATAAGCAGTCTCACATTGTGTGAAGCGCTCTGCTATGAACTGATTGAGTTTGTTGTTGTTACCGCGGTGAGTGGGCCGCCGGTGCCGGATGTGGATGTTTACAGTGACGGACAAGAGCGTGTTCCCTCCTACTGAGGAAAATAAACACTGCGTGAGGCGTAAACACCAGCGCAGCGGGCCAGAGAGACCGACTGACTCGATCAGGCAGGAAACCAGAGACGCTGACAGAGAAATTACACTCCGTTCTGAGACATTAGACACAAGAGGGAGTGAGAGCTCAGTTTAGGTGCAGTTGCACTGGAGCACGGTAAAACAAATACATTATAATACACTTACAAATGGTTCAAGTGCATGAAAATAAAGTGCATTTCTGTGTTCTATTCTGTATACAAACACAATATTAGTAGTATGCAACCAAAAGGTTTTAAAGGGTTAATTCACCTTAAAATGAAAATGAAGTCATCGTTTACTCACCCTAGTGCTGTTCTTCAGACCACCATTTTCATTTTTGGGTGAATTAACCCTTTAAGTTTCTTACCGATGCGGTCCAGGCGGTCCAGAGCGACGGTCTCGAACGCTCTCCTCATCATCGGATACTCCTCCAGGACCTCATTGAAGTTGTCCACAGACAGCGAGTACAGACGGCAGTATGTGTCCGCCCGGACGCTGGCGGTGCGTCGGCCCCGGGTCAGCAGACAAATCTCTGGTAATGAGAATTTGAGGGTAAAATGTGATTAACTATATATAATTTAATATAAATATATTATATACATTGCATTTTTTTGTAAGAATGTATTATTTATTTTAATTTGCATTTATAATTAGAATACTTTGCAAAATGCAGCATTTCATACTGGCAGAGTTGTAAGAATATAGT
The DNA here is from genome assembly GCF_024489055.1 of Chanodichthys erythropterus. Lineage (NCBI taxonomy): Eukaryota > Metazoa > Chordata > Actinopteri > Cypriniformes > Xenocyprididae > Chanodichthys > Chanodichthys erythropterus. The sequence goes on along the minus strand of NC_090227.1, from coordinate 43,557,100 downwards.
TTTTTTCTTTAGGTTATAAATGCAAATTATTGTAAATAAATTATTATAAATGCATTTAATTTTTATTTGCATGTATAAAGAAAATAAATTTCATTTATAAAATGCAGCTGTAAGAATATAGTTTTTTTCTTTAGGTTATATATGCTAATTAGAATTAATAATACATTTTTATAAATGCATTTATTATGATATTATGTATTGTCATTATTTTCATTTATAATTTTAATAAAGTGCATTTATAAAATGTAGTTGTATGAATATAATATAAATGCAAATTCAAAAAATAATACATTACTGTAAATGCATTTATTATGATAATTATTTTTTTCTTTAGATTATAAATGTAAATTATAATAAATAAATGATAATAAATGCATAAGTTAATATTTATTATCATTTGCATTTATAATTAAATATAATTATAAATGCATTTATTATGATAATTTATTATTATTTGCATTTATAATGAAAATAAATTGCATTATAAAATGCAGCTGTAAAAAATATATTTTTTTCTTTAGGATATAAATGGAAATTATAGTAAAAAATAAAGTTATTATAAATGCATTTAATTTGATAATTTATTATTTATTATTATTTGCATTTATAATTATAACAAATTGCATTTATATAACACATTTATAAGCATTGATAGTGGCAGGCTTGTAAGAATATATATATATATATATATATATATATATATATATATATCTATATATATATAGTTTTCAAATGCCAATTATAATTAATAATACATTATTGTATATGCATTTATTATGATTCATTTTTTCTTTAGCTTATAAATGTACATTATAATAAATAAATGATAAATGTATTTAATATGATCAATTATTATTTATTTAGAATTATAATAAATGGCATTTATAGAATGCATTTATAACAATTTCATGCTGAGGAGGTTAAGAACAGTTTTTCATTGTAAAATTATGTATACTTTTTAAGTAACAGAATTTGAACTCATCTTCTGGATTTACTGTATTGAAACAAAACTATTACAGAACAATAATAACGTCGTCATCTATCCACCAATACTGCAGATGAAATGAAAAATGAAAATGAATGAAATGAAAGCTAAATGAAAGCTGCACAAAATCCTTCCAGAAATGACGTTTCAACAACACTGCACTGATCGACATGAACCTCCGGTGAACCTGTGCGTTCAGACACACTTCCGATCACATTCTCTCTCTGAACACATCCAGAAGTGCTCACAGTGTCTTTCTATCGAGGCAAAAACAAAAACAAGCTCCAAACCAACTTTCCTTCCCCCTTTTTTGGATTAAAAATGTTCTGTAATCCACCGCCGGAGCACTAAATGCCCCTCAGAGCTTAGAGGACCGGCAGACCTCACATGTGACGGCGGATCAGAAGAATTACGCCCCTTTCATCGGGGTGCAGAGCTGCTGTCCTCCAGAGAAGACCAAGACCACTGTCCACTCAACCAATACCCACAATCCCCTCTGCCTCTTAAGTGCCAAACATCAATGAAAGGGACGGGGGAAGAAATCAATTTACAGACGCCTTGCGATTCTTTTCATGCACGACTCTGGAACGATTCGCAGAACGTCAATATTGAGAATTTCAGATTTATTACTAAAAATTCTGTTTATTAACAAAGCATATGCAGAAAATGTGTGAAACACTGTGACTCCCTCGATCCAAATCAAATCACGTAAAGATTGGCACTCTTCAATATTCAGAGTCAGTGCTCTTACTGTATGACGGATATTGACTGATTGCCTTGAGCAATAATATTTTTCTGTCTGATGAAGCACTGAATTGAAATGTCGGCCGGACACACAGAAGTGACACTGGATTTGTTCCAGAATGATTTTGTGATCTGACACTGACCTCCGTTTAGCTCATGGCAGCGTTTCCATTAGCGTGATGCGTTCAACAGCTGATCTCTACCACTCTTCTGACTCATCAAAATAAAACCAGCAGGAAATCCGTGCGGGAGAATAATCTGATGGAATACTGGGATTGTTTACCGTGATGGGAGAGTGTGTGTGTTTATGTGTCAGGATTATGTTAACTGTGCGGTACGGCTGTGTTTTTTTTGTCATTAAACACTC